>NC_039488.1:13229423-13528044 GCF_003590095.1 Trichoplusia ni | reverse complement strand
TATAGAATCAATGGCGGCAATCTCATATTCAGACTTTTTTGGGTAATTAAAAAAAACGTTCTGTAAAGCACAAAGTAGTCATATTATATTACTGGCCATTAAAATAGTAAGTACTAAGATTTAGGATACTATTAAACGTAAATATATACTTTTACGTGTATTTAGAGTATTTATTTAAAAATCAAATATTAATATAGCCACCTTTGATACCAACATTTAAAGATTGCCGCATGTGATTCCAAGTTTAATACAGATGGCCGCTTTTGACACCACGCCTTACGAAGATTACCTCTTTTGATCCTAAGTAATTTAATGCAGAATCAGGGTTGTCATAAACGTCAATGATACAAAATACTTTTCTTTATTAACTTTTATTACGTTCATATCTATCAACAATCAGTCATCTTTAATTACAATCAGTCTTATGTTATTTTTTTATAAAATCGGCTTGAAAATCACAATTAAAAGGAAATTAGGCGTAATTAAACAAAAACAAATTATTTAAAATCTTATCTAAATTCGTAAGTCACTTACTTCCTCGAGAGATTCATGCAGTACTCTCCCTCAGGAGGAGAAGTAAAGGTTAGGGACTCCTGGCTTATATTCAAATTCTTGTAATACTCAAGTGTGAGTATTCCCGGCCAGTCCTTGCCAAAATGTTTATTTAGAAGGTTATTAATATCTTTGAGTTTGTTTTTATTAAGTGCAATAGTTTTGTTAATTTGTTTGGGATTAATCATTGAGATACTTTTCTGCCGTTTGCAAATATTAGTAGCAGTACCAATGTCACTTTTATACAAAGTTTCACCTCGCACAAGTATGTTACCCGGTTTTTTAGATCGGACCAAAATAAATCTTTTGCACTCTTTAAATCTAACCCTCCATGAAGTAGTTGGCGCCAGTATTTTTCGAGCTGCTTCTCTCCAATCATATACAGGACATTCATCTCCAAACTGTAAAACTGTTGAAGTTTGAATATGACCTCTTTCAACTCGTCTGGGTGTAATATAACGTCCTGCCTCTTTAATTTTTTTTCTATTACGCCAAATGTGCGATCTGGTGGCATGTATGAGTGTCCTGTGACCGGGAAGACAATTTCAATGCTTTTAATAGCTGAACAAGATAACAGCCACTTAGAGCATGCCGCAATGACAATAGAATTTTTATTTTGTCCGCCGCAACCATCAGCTACTAAGCGTATAGTTTTGATGCCAGTTTTGTCCGTTTCATTTAGTCTGTGGTAAATAGCCGAGGAAATTAAATTAGAATCTTTATGGAATTCATCTTCTGTGCAACAATATGCAAATACGTTATCTCTTGTCATTGGCTGATTAGAGGATCCTTCCACCATGGTGAAGTTATATAAGTAAAGTTGACGGCTGTAGTAACAAATTTGGTCCGGTAACTTTGGAATGGGTAGATTTTTTTGACAATCAAACGATATGATTTTCAGGTCATCCCTCTGCTCACGCAATTTATCAAAGAATGCCTTTGCTCTTAATTTATGAACTCTTTTTGGGTTATCAATGCATTTTTTCAGCAGCATTAGTTACTAATTTAAGTTTTTCAGAAAGTTCTAGACATGTTGAGCATACATCAGTCTGCGGGGAACCGAACCCTATGTTAAAAAAGTTATTAAACACGTAACGAAAATATGACAATTTACGTCAGGTTTCATGTGTTCAGAATGTTTATACATATTATATAACTTTTTAATATTAAGTTCCGGTGGTAGATATTGACGTTCAGCACATTTAGACTTACGGCAATAATGGGACTCCATGCATTTTAAATTTTGGATAAATTGTTTCACAGACTGCTTTTGTTCAGAAAATTTTTCATGCTGACGGAACCCACCGCGAGCTTCATGTGAAATTTCACCAACGTAAAAAAATTTTTTCATTACATAACTGACCCTATGCTTGGTGACACCAAAAATACTCAAAAAAAATTTTTGACATATGGGTACTTTCGACCCACCAACAAATACTGAGTATTTTATCGATGTTTGTTTAGTTACTCTGCTAGTTGTCCTCTTACCAATGGGTTTTATGGAACATAGTTTTAAAATGATGGCATCTTGCGTTTTCTTGCTTGGGTGAACATAAAAATTTTGATGTAACTTAAGCATCTCAGTTGTTTTTATGCTGGAACACCTAAATGCCGGTTGATCATGTTCGCAGACACGCGTAGGTAAACTTTTCGCAGAATATCTGAAATAAAGTTTTAACATCAAACCCAAGCACCCACCAACACCGATAAAACAGCGCTTATTCATAATCACCAATACAACGTTACTAATCAGTCTAATCACCAACGAAAGAAATGTAGGTAATATAAGAATAGCACAAGTTTACCTACACATCTTTACGGCATAAAATAAGCAACTTAATAAGCGCAAGGCACCGAACCTGTCCTGATTCGTTGGATTATTAAAATAGGTAAAGAAAATAAAATCAAATTAAATTTTATGTCGTAAGAGTAAAAGCTTATGTGCCAACCCTAGGCACCCAACTTACCTGTTTCTTTTAGCTATGTTTTTTTTCCATTTGTCTGGGTTTCTTTTTCGTTTTCTAGCTATAGTATTTATAGTTTCTGATGGGTGGACCTCCATTGTTTCTTATTACTAAATTTAACACAACTTTTTATCTTTAACACAGCTTTAAATCAATTAAATCCGGAGAATAAAATGTACTAAAAACTTATTTGTCGCCATCTTGTCGCGTGACCAAATGCACTGCTGTGATTGGTCGAGTGAGCACAAGCGCCGAGTTTGATTCTGAACATGCAGAAGATTGCCATCTTTGTAACTAAACTACGATTTGACAAAGGATTTGCAAGGAAAATAGCCACGTTTGGTTCTGTGTTGTCGAATAAAACCGTTTAATTCAATTTTTTACTTTTTTTTTAATAAATAACTAAAAACTGCCAAAAATGAGATGGCCGCCTATGATTCTATACGACTCATTTGGAACTGAACTAAAATGTTTGAGGTTACTGTTCTCTGACATCAGCTGTCGATATTGGTGCTTGTAAATGACGTTTCAATTTGTATCTGCAGTATTTTATTTCAGGTTTTCGGTTCAATGAAGTAAACGTTTCCAATTTAATTTGTTAAAAAATATATAGCGAAAGCGCCACGTTTTCGTTTTCGAATCTTTACCAACTAATAATATATTGAAACAAACGGCGGCCGAAATCAAACAACTGTAGGCGAGGATTAATTAAACTTTAACTTTAATGTAATTTGTAACTTGACCTTCAACAAGTTTATTAATTAGCCCTAAATCAGAGTGTAAAGTAAACTTTCATTTAATATAAACGTATCAAGACTACTAAAAACTTAATAAATTAAAGTGTCTTATAAAGCGATAATGGTTTCATAAATTAATTTAAGCTGGCTCATTTTGACTGATTTAACTCAGTTATTCTGTAATTAAAGTAATATTAAACCTACCTTTTCTACGAGATACAAAAACTGTTGTTATTTCAAAATCGCAAATGGTTCTAATCGTAATAATTCATTGAACAGTTGAATGAAGTACCAGTTATCCATGCAAATCAGGATGACCGGCCATTCACAAATCAAGTGACGCCAGAATAGGTGGGCCACTGAACACAAGCTGCATATTGAAATGCAGTTTCTACTAGAAATACTAGGATTGTAGAGACGATCGGACACGTCCTAGTGTACGTGACTTATCTATTGCCGTCCGACGCCGCGCGCCGGCTTCCCGGCCGGACGTCTAAAGATCCAACATGTTCCGATGTGCCCGGAGAGACTCAAAACTTAACATTAGTTTCTCGGTAATGTTTTGGTATCTATTTAAGGGTTAAAATAACTTTGTATTGTGTTTGCTTGTCAAGTACAATCGACTTAAAAAAAAAGTTATTTAAAAATACTCTTTTATATGATGTAACAGTTTACTCACGCATATTTATCGGGGAGCTGACGCGGCGGGATCGCGAGTCGAACTGGATTAAGGACTCTGGTTGGGTCCGAAACTAGTCGTGCACCCCCGATAAATACGCGTGAGTAAAACGTTACATCATTTAGGTAATAATGAATCAGTCTCACGATAGTTATTAAAAATACTCGTACATATAGATGCGATTATTTTTAATTCTATGATGAATTTAAACAGCGAAAATCTTAAATTATGACTAATACATATTTGCACCATTAAGAGACTTTGAAGAAGGATAATATTGCACAAATTTCAAACGATTCGATTTTTTTCCAATCATTATTTACCCTCAGCACAACTTTGTTATCAGGTTTGGTACGGGCTTCTGCTTCACCGTAGTGTACGCAGCCCTGCTGACGAAGACCAACAGAATATCCCGCATCTTCAACGCCAGCAAACACTCGGCCAAGAGACCTATCCTGATCTCTCCGAGCTCGCAACTTGCGATCTGTGCTGCTCTCGTGTCTATTCAGGTAAAAGCTTCAAGCATCATTTAAAAACTGATGGATTAGATGGATGGATTAAATAAACTGATGAAGACATGATTAAAAGTTTCAATTTAGTAGCATATTAATCCTGTCTTCTTTTTTAAGTTGCTTAAGTCATATCCAATGTCACTTCTAGAACATGAAATTTTCTGCAGTCCAAGACATGGGTGCAAAGGTTATGTGTGTGCAAAGTTCAAACTGACGAATTCTATTAGCAGCTCTCACCAAGAACTGTCAAAAATCTCATTAATTATTTCCAGGTGCTAATAGTAGTGGTATGGATGATAGTGGCACCAGCGAAGGCCATGTTCCACTATCCTACGAGAGAGGACAACATGCTGGTGTGCGACTCCTACGTGGACGCTTCCTATATGATAGCGTTCTTCTACCCGATCGTGCTGATTGTTATCTGCACTGTGTATGCTGTGCTCACCAGGAAGATCCCCGAGGCCTTCAACGAGAGCAAACATATCGGTAAGTTGATATGACATTTTTTGTACGTTGTTTGGCTGGATTGGTAAAAAAACTAGGGCATCGATGAGAGGATACTTAGGTGAAAGCAAGTCTATTTAGTTATGCTTTTCATCACTTTTAAAACTTTTTGTGGAAATGTTCAGTTATAATGTACGAAATTAATAGGAAGAATTTGAAACATAGATACATATTATTTACTGGAGAATTTCCGTCTATTGAAATTAAGCGAATAACTCCAGCATTGTTCTCATTCCAATTAAAGTTCAGTTCTTCCTCGTCTTGTATTCGCTAAGGTCGACATGGCACCAAAAGCCAATAAGATTAATTTATTGTAAAGACCTTGAATGTTTGAGGAACAACTTGTAGCAATAATTTGTGTTACCAATACTGATCCTGACATTCTAATTAATGTTGGTGTTCAGACTTTCGGATTAGTTCTCGTCAGAGTCGAGACAAATGAACAATATTATTATAGTTAACACGATGTCTATTGGGCGTATTTGTTCTAATTTCAAGGCTTTGCCAAGACTTTTGTCTGCCAAGTACCGAGCTATTTGGCCTTATTCTTTATCAAACTTTTTATTTCAACTGGCATTTTTCGTAACAAGCTAGTTAGGAAAAAACGGTCAAACCCAAGCCTTGCTTGGAAATCTTTGTATTACAAAAACAAGCATTTGCAAAAAATGGGTGCCATCCATAAAATTTCTGACTGCATTAAACGTTGCGTAACCCCGTTTTTTATTTTAACTATTAATTGTATCCCACAAAAGCAATACGTCTTCTGTGAAAATGAAAACTGGCTTGGACAGACAGATAGCTAGTCTCATTAATATTTATTATTATTATTTTAGTATTTCATTTTTACCCTTTAAAATCGGATACCCAAAAAAGTAAACTACTCATTGACGTACCACAAATTAATTGTATTTATTCCTTCATCCTCGTCTCCCACATTAACTTTTTGTCGCTGTTTGTCAAGGAATGCATAATTCAGTTCCTATTGTTGATGTTCCATTATAATGCAAACAATGCTATTGCGAGCTCATTGATGGAGTATTGACTTTCATAATACCTGATATATGGATATATGGGTGCTCTTCTAAATCAAAGACAAAGAACCATGGATCAGATCTACCAATATAAACCGAATACAACTATTTGATAACTTACTCTCAAAAAAACCTATGTCAAATAAACCTATGTTTTTTGCGGGTTACCGTCGATTATTTAGAATTCCGTATCCGAAGAGTAAACGAGGATCCTTTTACTAAGACCACCAGTGGGTCGACATCTATATTTCACCAAGTACTTACTGTATATCAGGATATATTTTATTCCAGCTATAACGACAAATACCTATTAAACATTATTTTAAGCAATTTAAAATTAAGCATTATTCTTATCGTATTTAACTTTCACTATTCCGAGTCCGACTCTCTCTTGACCGGCTATTTTTTACTACCGACCGTTACTCACCCCAACTTTTTCTATCGAACTCTGTCGGTGCTAAATTTAAGCATGTTGGGATATAGAGCTTTTTCAATCGATGTCTGCGTACCGCGTTTTTTCCAGTCTCACACCGATCTCCTTTTATCATCATCAAATTATAATGCTACTCAATTGTCACTCTAGTGACTTCATTGACTCCAGTGCCTTCTTCTATTTCCTTAGGTGTTGTAACTTTTGGATTTTTCTTCATACTGCTAACATTCTAGGGTTCACGATGTACACGACGTGCGTGATATGGCTGGCGTTCGTGCCGCTGTATTTCGGCACGGCGAGCCACGTGCCGCTGCGAGTCACCAGCATGGCCGTCACCATCTCGCTTAGTGCCAGCGTCACGCTCGTCTGCTTGTTCTCTCCAAAGGTAAAGTTAGAACAAAGAAATAAATTACAAAAATTCAGCAGTCTTCAAAGAAAAAGAAAGGAAATAATCTATCACTGACAATATCAAACTCGCAAAAGTGTGGACCTCATCGCCTTTCTTCTCAAACATAATTTGACTTCTTCAAAAGATATTGTAGAATGTGAATAGTAAGTTTAATAGCAAAAATAAAATAATCCTCAGATTTGAATATTCAGAGAAACATAATTAAAAGAGACATAAAGGGCACGTGAAAATAATGATGAAACAGCTTACCTGTTTTATAATTCTCTTTACAAATAATGAAATATTAAATATCAACGGCAGGCCAATATTCGAGGTTCGTAAAGTAATATTAAAATATGGCGCATCTATGTTTGCCTTTCTCTCCTTAAAATAAACACGATGAATCTTTTTAATTCCAGCGATCATTAAAATGTAAAACATCCCTTTCATTCAGCCCTTGAAATCCACTTTCAAAATGGCGGACGTTTTATTTTCGTACTTCCGATGGAACTCATAAAATTAAATGTTTGTCGTTTTACTATATTTACGTTCGCGGCGTGAAAAGATTTTACCTGAACTTGGCAAAAAATTGGATTGTTAATAATTCGTTGTGGCCTAATGGTTTTCCCGGTTTGTATGCAAAACGGTGTAAGCTTAAACTGGAACAACGTTTTAACGAAAACAGAAAAGTAATGAAAACTTTTTTAAACTGGGCTGAAACGGGGAATTGCGAAAGGATTTGGAAGTGGCCTTGGAACGCTAAAGTTCAGAGCAAACGAACTGATTGAGGATGCGTTTCGTCTAGTCCAGCAATATAGTTTTTTTTTAATTTACGATGACAAGTGCAGTAATAAGTGATAATAACTAATTACCCTTCTAAAATTTCCAGTTATACATAATCCTGATCCGACCGGAGAGGAATGTCCGGCAGAGCATAATGCCGGTCCGGTACAGCCGGAAGCCGCCGCCAGCGCAGCCATTGCCGCATCCTCAGACGAAGAGTAAGTAACACCCGTTATATCCTAATGATTTTTGCCCACAAATATTATATCTAAAACTTCATTCTTACCTACCTAACCTACCTTTAAGTTCAATTCCATGAAACTTATTTTGTTCAGAAAAATAACCTTGACCAAGCCTTTTTGAACCTGTGTCTTTGTCTTTTTTTTATTATTTGTTATAAAAATATTTCATCTGGTAACATTTCGTTGCTATCACTTGCTATCACTTTTAAGAGAACTAAGTCATAGTTATGGATTTCCGTTTTTACCCATAGGCTATGGAAACCTAACTTTTACTTAGTCATTAACGATGAAAACCTAAATAGTCCAAGTTAAATTAACATACCATTTTAATAATTTCAGAGCCTTTGACTGCAAACAAGGAGACTCAAACGGACCCAGCCGACTTCAAGCTCGTCAACGGTCAAACAATCCAACTGATCAACGACACAGACACCAAACACGAAGAACAAACCAAAGACCTCAACAAAACACAACTTACTAGTAACAATGTCAAAACTAACACCGCCAATGACAAATCTAACGCCGTCAATGACAAATCTAACAATACGAACATCAAGTCTAATGACAACGTTATCACAACGAATGGTAACGACAAGTCTAGCCACACTCCTGTAGCCAATGACAAAGCTGACACCTTATAGCAAAGACACTCCTCAAGATCCCTCCTCGAATACTCACACAAAAACAACAATGTCATCGTCAAAAAGAAAAGTTGCTCATGCAAATACAAGGAACGAAAACCAGTAGTTGTTTAAAATTAAGTAGAAGCTATCGATGTAAATAATCCCGCTTTACTGCTTCTTTGTAAATACATTGTTAAATAATCTTTTCTTCAAATAATGTAAATAATAATCTTGTAAATATAAATGAAAAGACAAATAGTGATGTTTACTGTATATAATCGTATATGTATAATATCGTTAAGCTTACCGTTTTATATATTAAATATTTAAATAAGTTATTTATTAAGTATTGTTATAGCATGTGCAGTGTAGAGCCTTGAGCCAGGACAGTAGTGACAAACGAATGTAAATATTGAATTTCTACTCATCCCACTGATGTTTGTCTAGTCTGTGACTCTGCATATTTGCTGACAACCCTTGTTGAATAAAATGCGTTACATATCGACTAATTTATTGTTATAGTTTATAAAGTATTTATTTGGTCAAGCAAAAGTGCAGAGTTCCTTTATTTCAGAAATATTAATTAAAATATAAGATACATATCATGCGTTTTTTAATCTACAGTGTACGTATTTTCAATAAATATTTAATTGTTATCATTAAATTATATTGTCACTATTGTCTTGCTCTTCCTGTGCATGTTATACTAAATTATACCTTATATCGTAAATATGATTAAGGTATTTACGAAAATAAACAGTTTGATGTTGATATGTCTTTTATTATCACAAACCCACTTGATATGCTTGGTTAACAAGATTTGGGGTTTTGCCACCACGTAAAGACTGTCGCAGTTTTGAAAGTCAGCTCGTCTCTTCCACAGCTGACTCATTAGCCAAATGACATTTCTACATTAATAGAAAATGAAAGTATTGAGATGACAGGTCAAAGCCTGGCGAGTTGTAGAAATGACTATACCTCTGAGCTCTGTTGATTTAGGTACTCCAATTTCTAAAAAAGAACCTTTTGCTTGATTTTATTGAGATACTGACCGATGATATAGAGCAGAATAAAACATAGTAAAGGATATCATGCTGTAAAAAAAACATATAATAGTAGATAATTAAATAGGTCTGAATAAAAAAAAACACAAATCTTATGTTACACCACGCTACTCGCAGGTTAATTAGTAGATCATTTAAAAAATAAATTTCTTGTTGGCACGGTAGAGACAGTGAGATAACAAGATTCCGGCGAACAAAAAGTAAATATTTATACCTCAAAAATATATGCAAATACATTTTATCAAGATACGTAAGTCATATCATAAAGCAGACTTTGATTACAGTTTTAGTAGTTTATCGAGCTCGCATGTGTGTCGACGTACGATTAGATAACCAACATTTGTGAGATAGTGCAAGTGAATCATGAGTCCGGACGAAGTAATCGAAGAACCGTTTAAAATTAAAAGAATAACGTATGAAACCGCGACTCCGTTTACTGCGCCAGTGCGGTATGCAGCTATTGAAGAGGTTAACGTGCCCTCGGAATATGTACATGAACTAGACGTGTCTACTAAGGCTAGATATACCTATGAACTTGACAGGTAAATAATATATAAGTCGTTAATTTACTCAAACATCAAATGTTAGAAATTTTTAATTCTAACATTTGATTGTTTAATTTCGCCTGTAATAAGACTCATCGTCTCACCTATTTATATCTACTATAGTAGGAAGGAGTTTGGAAGTAATTCAGTGATTTATCCATTTTTTTTTAAATTGAATGTCCTAGATTTATAATACTTCTGCCTTCTAACTATTTTTAGCTTTGATATATTCTTTTTTACTTTCATTTCTACTAATTCAATGGTAAAAATACAAACAGCCGAAACACATTCAATGGCTACTTTTCTTCTTACTTTAAGCTTCATTTTAAACGTTTTCAGATACAGTAAAAATGCCATGCTAATATTTGAAGGCATAGAAAACTCAGACACAACGGACAGCAATTCCAAAAATGAGTTTCCGCATAATGACCTAAGCACAAGATTAAAGGAAACCTTTGAAAAGTATCGTTTCGAAGTTGAAATCCATCGAGGCTTGAAGGATCATGAGATAGCTAGCACTTGTGATACTTGTACGTACCTACTTAACTCAATAAATAAATACCTAAGAATAATGTTTTCAGTTTTTGTTTATAGAACTTACATTTATTTGGTCGCAAGTCTCTCTAAAATATTTCTGTGTAGTCGAAGAAATTATAGTTACCAAAATCATATTGTTAGATTTTTATTGAAGTGAAATATTCCTAATAATGATGTTGCTTTTAGTTTATGAAGGCGACAAGCCGATAAAGTATATTTCCTGCCCTTTGGCTTACAATCCAGACTTTCAAACTTATAAGTATTTCTTATAAAAAAGTTAATGCTAAAATAGATAGATAGATATGAATTCTTTATTGCAAACCACAGAAGTACAAGATTGGATACAAATAAAATACTTACTTACTTACTCTGTTGGCTCAGCGACCCAAATTGTGTCTTGGCCTCTGATACGAGAGAACGACACCTTACCCGATCCTTCGCCACTTCTCAAATATAATAAAATACAAATAAAATAAATAGTAAAATTAGATAATTAGTTTTTCAGAGAGATTTTACGGAATATGGCTGCGTAGGAATAATAATGCTGCCAAAAATCAATTATGGATATGTTGAGTCGTATCACACTCCGAAAAGTGAGTTTGGAGTTTTGCGATATTTATCCGATCTTTACACTCCAACGCTGCAAGGGAAACCGATCATTTATATAATTCAGGTAAATACTTTAATTATAAAGGATCTATGTAATCATAAATTCTAATGAAACGCATTTCGACTGGTAATGTTACATTATTAACTCCTAATAGGTGGTAATATTTATACATTAACTTTCTGATTTTATATTTAATTACAGAATAAAGTACCAAGGCCAAGTCAAAATTACCAATAAAACAAACGCATCGAAAATTTAAAGTAGTATTCGTGAAGTAAAATACTTTTCTCTTTACGAAAGGTAGATTATAATTATAATTTTTATTTCTTATGCTTTTCAGACTGAAAGTTGCTACGTAATCCCTCAAGCACGCGTCTCATCCAGAATGCCCCAGGACATCCTTGAGTTTCGTATTCCTGTTCCTATCACTACACCAGATGTAAAAGCCACGATGTATGTAAATGGATCAACTATGTTTTTTTAATGCTTTTGAAATCCCTATGAATGATTTTGAAATTCCTGATTAGTTAATGCTCTTCTTTTACTTTAAAAAGTCATTTTTAAAAGTTGGTGTTATACCCCCCAATCCTATTATGGAGATCAACGACATTTAACATTAGTTTTACTTATTTGCCTATATTAAAATGTAATTAAAGCTATTTTATTTTATATTTTAGTGTATCTTGTCTTCTGGAGTACGTAAATACGGAAATCGTCAGATTAGGTGATAAGACTGACCTGTATACAATCCTGAACGACTCCGTCAAAAAGTTTACACGGTCTGGGCAACACTATGACATCCCAGTTGGTTTCTACAGCTCCTTAACTAAAGAACTTTGGTTAGCTAACGCACAAGAATGATGGTTGATGATATTTTAATATTTGATTAATGTGTTATAAGGAGAGGAAACCAATAAGCCTCTTTGTTCTGTGATACAACAATATCGGCTCATTTGTTATCTATTGAATAAACCAAAGATTGTTGAATAAATAGATAGTCAGTAATAGTTTCTTTTTTATTAAACCTAATTTTTATTTTATTTGTTGACTAAACTTTTTCTCCTGATGTTTTTTGTCTTAACTGAAAAATAACAGAATATTGATCATCAATGATTGATGATCAATGTCTTTGGTCTCAAAATACTAGATTCCCGAGCCGTAACCAAGAGACCCGATAAATTGACAGTTGTTCAAATTCAGCCAGTCAATGTCATTGAAAATTCTGACTTTTTTCATTATTTGTTATTATTTTGATCGTTGAATAAATCGTTAATTAAATAAGTACTTAATAATTTATATTTAAAATGGATGAAGAAGCAATAGAAACGATAAGAGAGTCGAGCCGTAGTATACTGGTGTTGAATAGGCGTAAGCATCGAGACGAAGAGGCGGATGACCGGCGATCAATGAGCAATGCCTTGCGGTAAGCAATATACTTGTACTTACTTACATATGGGGTAGTAGAAG
Source organism: Trichoplusia ni (assembly GCF_003590095.1). Lineage (NCBI taxonomy): Eukaryota > Metazoa > Arthropoda > Insecta > Lepidoptera > Noctuidae > Trichoplusia > Trichoplusia ni. The sequence continues at coordinate 13,515,373 of NC_039488.1, read as the reverse complement.
AGACTAGCCTTTTTAATTATGATACCCTAGCTTAATGAGCGGTACGAGCCAGAGTTGTGCTCCATTTAAAAAAAATATAGGTCATAATATATAGTTACATGACATAGACGTAGTTTCACTCTTATCGTCAGCATAAACGTCCTACTATCTAAGGCACACGAACCCTAAAGAAGAACGCAACTCCTACCAGGGTATAGGAATAGGCCAATAAAAGATATTGATATTAATTACTCAGTGTGCAGTCAGACAAACTTGGTACTTATTGTCTTCTGAGAAAAAAACTCTACATGCATGTTTTTATTAGATGGGAACTTAACAATTATATAGTTTTATCAATGATGTGATGAGAACAAATTATATAGTAGCCGTAGCCAGCCAAAGAGATTAGAAGTTGTGATTTCAAAAATATTTCGTTGCTATTCAATTGAAAGTTAACACTTTCGAAATACTTATTTGGCAAATTGAACATTCCAGCATAACAACTGATACAGTACTACACATATCAAATAAATTGAAAACAAAGGCGTCTATAAGTTTGCCCGAGCTTCAGATGTTAAAGAATGCTCTGATGGATGATGTCTCCAACATAGAGACAGTGTTGCAAACTAATGGGGCTCTCAGAGGACTGGTCAGAGAGATGATTGGTATGTATGTACTAATCTTATTCTAAATGATTTAACTAAGACATACCTACTTTGCAATCTTTTAACAACAGAAACTTTGCAAAATAAGTTTTTAACGGATCAAATGAAGTTCTCCTTTATAATCCTCTCCGGGATGGTTGGCGCTCTTTGGGGGAGGCTTACATTCAGCAGTGGACGGCGATAGGCTGAGATGGAATCTTCTCCTTATACAATCTTATTAATTCATTCTGTTTGAGTCTCTTTCTAATAAATTTTCAGGTAATGAGGTGAACAAGCAGTGTGCCGCTACCGGATGCTGTTGTAACTTGGCACTAGGGGATGCTCGAGCTGGTATTGCCGTAGCCAAGGCAGCTGGTCCATACCTGATCACCGCCTTACATAACTATGCTACAGAATTGGCTGTGAGTTAATGTTCTTCGTTTTGTAACTGTTGTCAAGTTGTTATAGTTGACTAAGGTCCGATTTTTCAATCATCAGATAATTTATCTGAGGAATAAATATGGCTATTTGACATGTTTTCTATACAAAAGCTGTCAAACATATTCGTCGAATAAAAGTTATCTGGCGATTGAAAAATCGGCCCTCAATGTAAACTTTATGAATAATAGGTAAAGGGTTGAAAAAACAAAAAAAATATGATATACGATTGAATAATTCAGATTCCTAACATCAAAATTACCTAAAAACTATTGTTATCATTAATCATTTCTGACTTCACAGCAATTTTGTGTTGATACTAGGCATAAAAGATGGGACATCTTTTGGGTTCCAGGTCACAAGTGCATGGACAATAGGCAACCTAGCTGGGTCTGGACCTAAGGCGTGCGAGTTGCTTTCAGTACAAGGTGCCATAACGGAGCTATGCAACCTCCTTCCTAATGGTAATGAAGAGATCAGAGAAGCAGCACTCTATGCTCTCGTGCACTTTGCTTATCAGTTACGAGATAGATTGAGGTATGTATTAAGTGATATAATAATTATAACGGCCACTAAGGCTTGCGGCTTGCTTGCGCACGGCGATGGCTACGACCATGTTGTTATTGTAATCTTTGCAGCTACAATCCGAAATCTACAAATGATGGTTAGCAGTTTCGATCCCCAAGTTAGAACAAGCATTTGTCAGATCCATAAATGCTTCTCTCTGAGTCTCAGGAGATCATGTGCATGGCACTTGAAATTTGTTAAACCGACACAAAGATTAAATAAATTCCTTAACATCGAAGTACTTTAACTAAAACAACTTGATGCAATTGCTTCGTCACTGCGATCGAACTAACTATCGGTCCTAAGTCTTCAGGGCGCTAAATATTATTATTATACCATTTCAGCTCGGAACACTTGCACGGCCTATTCCGGATCCTCCCTCACCTGAACGTAGCTGTGTCGTCACAGCTGCTCTTCATCGTCTCGTGCCACGCGGAGTTCCCTCACAACTTGGTCACGGAGGACTTCGTACATAAAATGTTACGGTACCTCACAGTGAGTATCGAAAAATCACATCCCAACGATAATGTCATTTACCTCTTTAGAACCCTAGCGAATTTTAACTCTCCAGAAGTGTGTGATATAGTTCTAAGTAATTTTGTGCTAAATAATAAGATCAATGTAATCAAAAAGTTGCTTGATAATGAGAATGTCAAAGATTCTGTACTGTGGTTCTTAGGTAATGCTTATAAATGGCGTAGTAAACACGAGTTCTTCGAGAAATTGCTTAAATAAATGTACTGTACTTACTTACTTTTAAGTTTTGATATAATCCTGTACCTTAAATAAATACTTAACTATATAGGCAACCACTCTTTGATTAGTTGACGCGTGAGTAAATAAAACAAAAATCATTTGCAATAAATATATTATCATATCAATAATTATAATATTCAATAATAATAATTAATAATAGTATTATTTAATAAATTAGATTAATATGGATAAGGCTACACATAATATAGCATTTAATAAGTTTACATCACTCAAATGTTAAAGACCTCTCACACTCATACGACAAATCGGGCGGACAACTGCGTAACTATAAAAATGTATCTAATCTTTAAACGTGATTAAAATCGCAGATCGTTTCTATATTAAATTTCTATTCCGCTAAAAATATTTTAGTCTTTATATTAGTACAAACCGTCTTGCCGCACGCCTCCTACGTACCTTGGAAAATAAATGCTAATGGCAGTATTAAGGGTACATTGTGGTCGTCAAAGGCAAAAACATTGTACAGTTCAATACAAAGAAAAACTTCTCCCCTACTCGGCCAATGCACGTCTCGCATCCTTTTTATTCGACATAATAAAAGAAAGAGACGACACACTAAGCTTCTATATGTAGCTTTATTGCTCATAAGTCCTAAGTTTTTCTAATATTACTGTTATATGTATGTACAAAATTGCACTTGTAATCACAAAAATGAGCAAAATCTATTTCCGCAGAAATTGGTAAACGGAAAAACTACAAGATACTTGTCTCGTTAATTTTGGCCCTTCATGCAGTTATCAAAAGCAATTCTAAAACTGCTATATTAATTTAATTAGTAAGACTTATAAAAGGCGTCTAATTGTAAAGTATCTGTGGTAATTTATTGGCAACACCACGTATGTAATCTGACAGTTGCCATGTTTAAAATTTTTCCGTTAATTTCTGCGGTTATTATAAATTTGTCGTTTCAGACTAGCTATGCACGATATCTACGTTAGGATAATATAACGGTTACAAGGCGATTAGGATTACATTACAATTGAATTGTCTGACTTTTAAGCTGTCTGTGTGATTAGCTTTGGAGTGCCACCGTCGTGGTATATAGTGTTACTTATCTAGTACACAGGGCCGCAAGTAGTCAAGTGACATTTCTAAGAGCGTTAATGCTGATCGAATCCCTTGTCACGTAACTTTTAAGTCAGAAATATCTCTTGTCAGGGCAGGAATGTCGGTGATCTCACAGAGTTGGCTGGCTATCGGTATTCATCACATTAGAGAGTTCATCTTAATAACTGGTTCAATATCTGCGCGGTAATGTCTATCAAAGTACACGTAAACGCTGTTGCTATTATTAAAGCTCCTACTTTAATAAAATGGTATAGGTATAGGCTAGAACTATTGAGATTCTTGATACTTTAAAAAGTATACAATGTAATGGGTATACTAGTGCTGTCTAAATTATTAGTACGCTATACTAAGCCTAAAAGCTACTGACACGTGTGCAGACAGCAAGAGTAATAATTAATCGACGAGAAAAAAATGTAATTGTAAGACGCTAAAGGAATTTAAAAAATCGAAAAAATGGCGTCACAAAATGGCGTCCGGTTAAGCAACATGATTGAAATTATCTGAAAACGGCTCGAACCTACTCTATACAATGTATATAATCAATATATTCTTGAAATATTCAAAATCTAACTAGAAAATATACAATTTCATATCAAATCAATGTGAAACTTTATGATTTCGTTCGAACCAGCATTAAGTTATTTTTTTATTACAACTACCTATTTATTTAGACGTTTTAATTGACCTCACATATCGATTGTACTAATTGTACAAAATAAGACGCCGTTCGTAGATAACTAGCGTCTCGTAAACAATACATTAACATAATATATAAAATGGTGAAACTGTAAAGCTTTTATATTTGTCAATGATAATTGAACAACTTGAAACAAACTGATCTTGGGATTTTTTTTTTTTATTTATTTATCTTTAAACAAATAGGTAGGTAACTTATTAACTAAGCCCCACAAAACCGTTGCAATGGTTTGACTGTGGGGTCGATGAGTCTCTAGACATAGTTACTATCTTACTTAAATGTACTTATTACTAAATATATATAATAAAAACATAAATGAGTCACACACATGTGCACCACATACACATAGATACACACAAAATATAGACACATACATACATACGTACAAATACATGCGTGTACATACACATACACATACATACACGCATACGCATATGCACACGCATATATATACACACATAAACATACAGTACACATATGTACGACTCATAATATTTCTAAATAATATAACTTTAATTTACGTTTAAATCTATTTGTATTTGTTTCATTCCTTATATCTGCTGGCAGATTGTTCAATAGATACGGTATTCTCTTATTTAGCGTTCTGTCACCAAAGTAGTTGGTAACTCTTGGTACATTGAATCTACCAGCAGCCATAGATCGTGTATTATGGTTATTGTAGACATGAATTAAGTTATGCTTTTGGTTACTATGGTGGTTAACTAAAATCAGGTACTTATGTTTGAAAGTGATCGGTAGTATTTTGCATATTTTGAATAATTTTCTATAATCTCCTTTACAGCTGCTTTTAGTTTTTTTAGTGACAAGTAGTTTTAGAAATCGAATTTGAAGAGCTTCTAATTTATCCAAGTTAGTTTTGAACGTTAATCCATAACTATCAAGAGCATAATTTAAAATGGAATCGACTAGTGACATATAAATACACCTTAATATATTAATAGGAACTTTAAAGCTTAGATGGTACATTTTACTTAACAATATTCTTAATTTACTAGAAATGTATTCTACATGTTGGGACCAGGAAAAGTGCTCGTCTATTTTCATGCCAAGGTAGGTTACACAGTCAACTCTTTCGATAGGTTTACATTTACAGTTCAGCAAATTATTATGGTGACATGAGTAATCGTGAGTAAATAATGATGGAGTTACACTATGAGGTCGCAAATGTGGCGAATGAATCAACATTAATTTAGTTTTACTGGCGTTTAATATAATGCCATTGTCGTGCGACCAATTAACAACCGCGTCTATATCTTGTTGCACTAGCTGGTAGGTATCATCAATGTTAGTTCCGGAGCGAAGTATGCACAGGTCATCTGCAAACATATACGCTGAACAATGCTGTAGCACTCGGCACAAGCTGTTAACGTGCATAAGGTAACAAATTGGTCCACATCCCGAGCCCTGCGGCACCCCACTCCGCACTTCTACTCTGTCACTGAGCGCATCTTCCACCCTCACACGGTAGGAGCGCGCAGTGAGGTAATCACGAAACCATGGATTCAGTGGTTCTCTCACTCCGCACTCCTCCATTGCATTTAGGATGGTGTCGAATTGTAAAGTGTCGAATGCTTTTTTATAATCAAAAAATATTGTTATAACAAATTTTTTGTCATCTAGGTAACTGTTTATTTGGTCTGTGAATTTTGTGAGCAATGTGTTTGTACTTTTCCCTTGTAAAAAACCGTGTTGGCACTCGTTAATTATATTATTTTTTTGAAGATAACTACTTAATTGGTTGACAATACATTTTTCTATAATTTTAATATACTCCCTATCATCCGTATTTCAAGACCATTGCTGGTTACAATCGTTTATTGCTATATTAATTGCTGTCAAAAACGCATTGAACGTTGTCCTATACCCATACATATCTGTACTTGTACTTTACCTTGCCTCGCACTTATTGTTTCCATATTAAGCTGAATGGAATTGTTTTGGTTAGGTCCAACGGTTATATGGATTTTTGTACTATTCTTCCGTTGGACCAAATTGACTGGAAGCGGTAGTTGACTGCGCTCACTAGCGGATAACATGGCAGATTAGATAATCAATCTCATTTGGTACATATCTAATTGGCATAAAGTGTCAATTTCAACGTCGAAACTCTTTTTCGTTCTCTCTAGTTGAAATTTGAACCTTATGTCGTTAGGAGTAGTGCTAAATATCGTCGATGTGTGTCGGGTTGTGTTGTCCGCTGGCGGGCTGTGTGAGGGCGGGCTGCGCGTGTGTGTCTACGTGTGGTCGGCGTGCTTGCGTGTGTGCGTGCGGCGCGCGCGCCCGCGGGACTCGCCCGGACTCGCTGCACATACACGGACACACGTTAGGAGGACTGGGAAAACTATTACTAGAGAAAGCTGGAAAAAGAACCCTTTTTACCAGGGAATCTCAAGACAATCATGTTAATAAACCATATATAGATTAGTACCCGCATGCACATCAAGCTGGTTAATAATGTTATGTTTTGTTAGTGAAACTCCTCTCAACAATCGCCCATTGCGCAGATACCATACATGAGTTTCTGTATGTTACAAACCTTTTAAGAATATTTCAAATTTTAAACGATTTCGATTCATAGTGTAAATATATGACACTTAAAGTAATGAGCCAATGTGTAATGAAACCAAAACCCATTAAAAAGTGTGTTCGTCCTCACCCTGACTGTTCGATATTAATTTTGTCACAACCATTTTCAACTCTGGGTACGTGGCTTTTGAGCCAGTGTTACTATAGTCGGATTTCGATATATCGCTCGTGTATATTGATCTAAGTCGTCCTTCTGTAAATAGTAAGTAAAATAAATAAAAATAAGTGTTTATTAACTCACTTGTTGTGCATGGTTTACTGAAAATGTAAAACGCTTTTATGGATCATCAAACTAATGTCCCAATATTGATATATATTTTTCGGAATTCTTTTGTTGTATGGACTTTTTTAGCACATTTTTCAGCTTTAGCTAAGCTTTTTGTACCCAAAGATTCAATTTATATGAGAGTACATCAAAACCAGTTTTGGCAGAAGGTCAAAACACCAGATACTGTATACACCTGATGAAATTATATACGTATGTATGACGTATGTGTTCTATAAGTACCTGTGGCCTCATCCGGTGTTTTAGTGTTTGTGTTCGCGTCCCCGTTCGTTGCGTGTCCCTTTTTATTCTTCTCGTGACCGTTGGCTCTTGGTCGCGTATGATCTGGAATTGCATAAGCTTTTTTTGAACTATTACTGCCATTTTCGATACGAATAGTTACTATTGATAATTGTAGAGTATCGTCTGTCCATATTTGAATTAAGAAAACCATTTCAATAAATTGTGGAATCATCATCAATTGAATATTTGCATCAATATTACCCATTTATATGGGTTAACAATATACCGTTATCTTCTATTATTATTTTGGGAAACGACTACATTGAGAGGAATGAAAGCATCGAAATGAAATGAAATCATATATTATATAATCATATTCTGTAAGTAGGATACATCATCACTTTTACATGTCTTGTTTTTTGAGAACGCTGGAGTCGACATTTCCTATCTTTTCGACATTTCCTGACTACCCTGAGAAGAAATGTCGAAACAAACTCAGGGGTCACAGTCTCTTTTGAAGTCCAAACAATTTCAGGCGAATAGATATGCATAAGCCAATGCAAGGTATTTTTTGGACTGGCCTTTTGAAGAAAGTACCAGATCGATCTGAGCAAGGGAAAAAAAGAAACTCACTCAAATCGCCAGTTTGAGAAACTACAAGTGAAATATACTTGCATAAAGTTTTACTCACAATAAAATAAAATAGAAGCAAAAAAGATTGAAAATGAAAAAAATAAATAAGAATTCGGTTATTTTGTATTAAGAAATAAATGAAGGGTTTATGAATGTATGAAGAGGTTATATTGATATTTCCAAGCAATACTCACGATTAGCATACACTGTAGAGCGGTGCATCTGTTGGCCGGACAGCTCGGGCAGCGTCAGCGGCCGCCGGCTGCTGCGCCCTCTCGAGCCTACCATGTTGAACTCCCTGCAACATGCATTACACATGATCTATATTAGAACTATATCAGAGTTACATCTTAGAAAGTATATAGCGATGCCTTTAGGTTCTTTTTTTTTCAAGTTTTTATAAACTCACGTTCTTGTTTGTTTGTCGTTCCGTTTGGTTGTTTGTAATTCCTAAATTTTGAGACACTTCCTGATAAGCTAGCAGGCTGTTTTATTTTTGAATTTTGACCGAGTTTGATAAAATTTTAATGGAGTGACATTAAAAAACGTAGGTATTTAGATTTTTTAAATCTATTAATATAAAAAGAAAAATATGCATTATTTACGAATTAATCTATTAATTATTTAATTACCTGCTCTTTTCAGAATAGAATCCTAAGATTCTATTCTTTGTCTATTTGCACAGAGTGTGTTTTCCTTTCTGAGGCATTCCTTCATGTTAACATAAATAAATATAAAATAAATTCTAATGTCTTACTCTCTAAGCGGCTCCCTCCAGAAGTCGGGCGTGTGTACCGGCGGGAAGTGGTAGTTGTTCTGGTATCCGTACGCGTCGAGCCCGCTGGCGCGCAGGCTCGCGTGCAACGAGTTCTTCATGCACTGCAACTGTTAACGCCGGCTTATGGACAACATACTCCCTTCCATTGCGGCAATGTTCCTGGGCCCAGTTACCAGTTTTCTTTTTTGCAATTTTGAGGAATTATATTTCCGTTAGTATCATATTGTAATAAGGCTTGTTTCGTATAACAGCAAATATTTAGTTCAAGAATTTTATGAGTTTTTCAGTATGTAGTACCGAAGTTTGCTAGGAAAGGGACTTAGATCGGAAGGAGCCGTGGTTTTGAGGTTCTAGGGTCATATTAACAGTGAGGTATCAAACATAGTAACTTGTGAAATTGCAGTCAAAAAACACTATTCCTAATTATGTTATTGTTGCTAAGTCAAACGTTTAACAGTGGAAAACTAATAGTTATCATAAAAGTCAATCTACTTAAGCTTGCAACATTTCCTCTCAAACGACTTTACTAGATAGTAGGTTCAAAAGAAATATTTAGTTAAGAATATGTATTTATTTTAAAGCTTGCGATATATGTAGCCAAACCAAATGAATTTTCAATTTACAAAATTATAATAAAAGGATTTAGAAATTATTAGTAAGTAGTCTTAACTCAAACGTCCCAGTCTAAATAAATTCTAAAATACAATCCTAAGGTTCTTAATTGTCTATTTATTTTCTTTGAGACAATTTTGAACCGTAAAAAAAACAATAAATAAAATAGCCAATACTAGAAAAACAACACTTTGAGCGAGATTACTATCCGTCTTTAGACGAAAATTCATCTGAAGAGTTGGCAACCCCAAATTGTGAAAAGGCTGCTGCTCTTGTGCATTTCGTTCAGAAGCGTCTTCACACACAACGAACACAATATTTAAATTATACAAAGCGCATACGAGGACGGGACGGAAACAAACACGCTACATCATGCAGGGCCATCAAACTAAAACGAAACACACTCGCGATTATTAGTGCAAAACTAGTCAGAACATTTGCCGTTAGATTCAATATAATTCAATGTGCACGTAACCAGGGATGTAAAGAAAATGAAGAGGGAAGAGATTATTTCAGAGCACATCACACATCTACCACTAAAAGAAATAACAAACATCTAATTCGAAAGTTGACTAAGGAGTTTAACAAAAAGTTTCACATATACATATTATAGTCTCATAATTAGTGATGAAGAACTCTACTTAAGAAATTAACTATTTTTGTATTAGCTAGTGCTGTATATACTAAATTTGCTCTGAAATTTAGACCTTAGTTGGCTTAACATAAGGTCTTAAATCCCTGGCTACCATGTGTATGACGCGGTCCCGTCCGCGTCGGCGCGCCAGTCGACTGCATCGCCGCGATCTCAACATTACCACTTTGTATAGCCTCGCTTGATCGATCAGTATGAGGTTTTTTGCATTATAATTTTACGATATAATATGTTATAGGACATTTACTAATGGATGTCTTCAATAAACTCTTGTAGGATACTATGCTCGGACAAAATCAATAGTTAATGAGCGATTTTAACTTGGATTAACCGTTTCTAAACGATAAAGTGTTACCACAAAAAGAAAATATATATGTATTTATTTGGTAAAAATTGAGTTTTAGATTGTAGATTTTGTAATAAGATCTGAGCGTGGTATAGAGAGTGGTGTTGGTGCGACCCGGGAGCGACGTACGTGTGCGTGTCGCGCGGCCGCGCCGTCAAACAAGAGGTTAGTGACGGCGCCCCCCGGCGCGGGCGGCGCGGGCGGCGCGAGTACCTCTCTGCGCTGGCGCTCGGCGTCCGCGCGCAGGCGCCGCACCAGGCGCTCCGCCTCGCCCAGGCGCGCGCGCAGCTCGCCGCGGGACTCCGCCGCGCCGCACCCGCACGGCGACCGCGTCTCCAGCGCGCGGAGCTTCCTAAGGGGCACTCACATTGTACGCGTCCACGGAATAGTCTTCAAACATACGAGACGTTTCTCACGCACAGGAAAATAAGAAATACGCCTTACTTTCACCGAAGCCTTTCGCTTCATTTCGTTTCGGCATGATTTCATATCATTAGTTGCTGAAAGAGCAATTATATCATTTGACTGCAAGGATAGCCTAGTGGTTGAGGTCACCACGCCAAACCCACAGTGCGCGACGTGTTGCGGGTTCGATCCCCGCGTAGGACAAGCATTTGTGTGAACCACGAATGCTTGTTCTGGATCTGGGTGTCTTTGTTCTTGTCACTTGTATGTTTATGAAACCCCTCGCGACATAAGGATTAGATTCCTTACCGCAGTAGTCTATTTTTTTTAACAAAATATAAAGTTGGTATAGCGATCAAGGTACCGTGATAAATACCTACCAACCAAATTCTCAACACAGGTTTACTTCACTCTTTCTATGATCGTTCTTAAAACCATTTTGCCAAGTTAATCTACTCAGTCTAGTTTGTCTAGTTATAGAAGTGAAACATGACCTAACATTAGTATCACTCATACGTACTCGGTCTGTGCATCGACGAGTTTCTGCAGCTGCTCGGCGCGCGCCTCCGCGGACTTGGCCTCGCCGCGCGCGACCGACGCCTCGCGCTCCAGCCGGGTCACCTCGCGTTTCAACTTTGTCTGCTCATCATAGTGACATAATACAGATTTATATTACTCATTCAAGTTGACATTTAGGTACATTACGTTTATGAACATTTATACGAATACTTTCGTGACGACTCCATTTATTAGTGTAATACTAATATCTACACTTAATAAAAAGTTTCTTAACCGTAAAATTTATAGTCCTATTAGTTGCACATGCTTACCGTAAGGTACATTTTAGAAATTAACATGATGATACTTATTTCAAATTATTACCAACGTATTTAAAAGTATTTCAATTGACTAATAAAAAATGTTGTTTTAAAAGCTATGCGCTACATTCAAGTGCGCGTTTCGAATTTTAATGCAATTACGTAAACTGGAACTGATTTGAGTTACTGTAAGATTTCAGTTTAGATTATTGTTCAAAATTAAATGTAATTGTTAATGGTCTGCTGATGTAAAATTATGGTAACTATTTTCTTGTCAGTTAGTCCGTTATATACTTTCTATTTTACATAATTATGCCCGTAATGTTAAGTAATTCCGAGACATAAACTCATAATATAATCACAAAAATATTATGTAAGTTGATTACGTTACGTATTATTGCATCAGTTATAAATTATAGGACTATACAACGTGCTTAATAATTTAACTAGTTAACTCCTGTAAGGAGTTCAACGTTCATACAGTCTTAATAGTTAATGTCATACATCATTCTTTCATTAGAGTTGCCGCTTGGCTTGTTGCAGCGAATTCCTTTAGTATGCGCACAACATATTTATGAAGTATGAAGTAACAAATATAAACAGTCGCAGTCTCGGTCTACCTCATTGCTTTCAACGGGCTCCTCGACCGGTGAATTGGCTTTAGGCGGAGATTCCTTGTTGAATATGAGTTGGAACTGCAAATCTGTAAAAGGAAAAAGTGTGTTATAGTATCTAAATACACAAAATTAGTTTGCAGGTGTCTTGGTCACGGAAAAATTGCTTTTATCGTATTTCAGCATTATCCAGCTAGCAGTTGGGCCGTTCTAGGCATTACATGAAGTGTGTAGAGGGGTATTTCTGCGTCTTTTTATTGCAAAAAAAAAACCAGTCCCGTGATTGCCAGATACAAGACCAGTGTAAATGAATACAAACAAGTTTAAATGAACAATTCCAAGAATCAGTTGAGAAAAACAATGAAGTTTATGACGTGATATAAATTCGTTTAGTTGTCTAATCAGGAATCGCGAGTTGCATCCAGCAGCAGTTTGGTTCATTGTTTTGCTTGGATCTGTAAGTGTGCAACGTATGAGTCACGATACTGCAAACAAGTTGGGAATTCACTCGAGATATAAATAAAACATGCCATAACATTGTAACCTTCGTAAAAACATATGTTTACTATTTACTGCATTTCGGATTGTGGCAGACAGTGCTGAATTGCTATTTTAGCGTTTTGGGCTTAGTGTGTAACAACATTTTCACCCAGATTTTTTTAATGGTTAGAACATTTAAAAACCTTACTTTGATTGTCGTAGTTCATTGTTTTAAAACAATAAATAATGAGTTCATTCATAACAATAGAAGACATTTAATTAGATAATTGGTGATATGCTCGCGTTGGGCTATTTCCCATGGGTATACCTGAATTATGGTTAGTGATTATGAGATCGATTAATGTTTCTATTCCGAAACATTCCCACCTATTTTGTAATGACTTTTATTAAAGAGCTCTTTAATTTATCTAATAGCCTAAAACTGATATAAGTGGTGTTTAGGGTTAAGCTGGTTTTTCAGTACCTAATATATTAAGTACTGAAAAAACCTTTCCTTTTTACACATTTATTGAGCTTATATCCATTATGATATCAAAAAATGTTTTGTTTTGATAGAAGAGATAGAGGCTTACTCTAACGCTAAAGGATTAAATATGATGTATACCTCTGTTCCGTTCCCTCAACGCTTCGATCTCGGCGTGGAGGCCGCTAAGCATGAGCCGGTGCTGCTCCTGCAGGAACCTGACGCTGTGCTCCAGGTGCGCGACCCTGGCTGCCGGGTCCCCGCCGATTATGAAGCCACCGCTCGTCGGCTCCGGAGGCGACTTCTTCACCTGAAAGTTAAGGAGTAGGTATTTCATTTTTATTATATGGTAATAAAAAAAGACTCTTATTATAAGATGGCATATGATGAGGATTTATTGAAGAGGACTTTAATTTTTGGTCTTTTTTCAAAAGGGTACCTTTAGTATACTTTTTAATAAAACAAGAGGAGGCATTTGTTCCTAAATAAGACAGTATACAAACATCGGCAGGCTTAGAAATAACAGTTTTCCTCAAAGTATGATTACATTGATGTCTTCAGTTAATATTGACTTATCCTTACAATGACTTCCATTGTCATATAAAGGCCCACAAAGTCTTTTATGCATTTTCTTTGTACCTATATTTATTTACATTTGTATTTTTTAACACTCTTTAACAATACTTGTTAAAAAAGGAAATGTTATCGTATTTTAAATATCATTTAAGTACTAGGTACATAAAAACAAAAAAAACAATGCAATTGCCCTTTGTTCACGTCGCTACATAATTAATATCAGTACAATGTAGAAAATCAGTTTAATTGGTTCGAAATTGCAGCTTTCAGTCACGATTTCCCATGGCTTGGTTATGGGAAAAGCCCATCTTATATTGATAACGACTTTTCCTGAAATGTCAATGACCGGAAGGTGGTATCTCTTTGTTCCGTGACTATGCAATTTTGTATTTTTTTTAACATGAAAGTACACTGCTTATCACTGCAAGCGTTACGATAAAAACACTTTGGGGATGCGAAATTGTAACGAAATCGGTAAGATCTCGGACGCTGATAAAATGTTTCAGCTTAAGATTTATGAGTAGTAAATAATATATTAGGCGAAAATAATAATTGGTTTACTCACTTGTAGCTTTGTGAACGGGGCAGCTGGCACTAGGACTTTGGACGCCATCGCTAACCAGATTTATTCACATCCAAGGTAATAAGAAATCAGGGAAAAGCGATTAGCGCAACCTCCTTTGTTGTGTACCGCCGCGGAGCACGCGCGTGTTTCCAATGATAAAGATTCAACATTTGTGCACGGCAAACGCACGACCTTGCCCACTATACGTAATAATTAAAAATAAAATTTCACAGATCAACACAAATAATAAACAGTGGCGTATACCACCGATACTTTATGAGGTAGACGTTTCTCCTTAACTTAACCGGGGTCGTCGGCCGACGCGACCTTGAACCACTGAACTGGTAGCGGCTGCTAAAATTGACTGTGATGAAAGCACTGTTTTTTCTGGATCCGTTGATTTTTAAGAATAATTCGCGTGTTTTTGTCGTGCGGCGGACGGCTCGCTAGGGCTGTGGGCTCTGTCGGCAGGTGCAGGCGGGCGGCGGGCGCGGGGTGCAGTATCTATCGATCGCGCCGCCGCACACAGGTTCCGCGTACCGCTGACTCACGGGCTTCGTTTCTGTCACTATTCGGCTGTGGCGCGCTGCCAACTCCTCTGATGGCTTTATGGCGTGTCACAGAACTTCCAGATAATAGCTTAATTTCGACATACTTCTATGGGAATACGTAACGCACATTTATGGTGACCTTAACCGTATTCATTTGATGGAACCCAAACAAATCTGCGAGCTCAATCTTCGTCTTGACTTTGACTACGTTCCGTTCTAAGCTCATAGAAATAATTTTAGTTAACCATGTGTTATTGCGCACTGTTTCCTATATGAAACTTACTTTTCCGACATTTTATACTGGTGGGCTTGCACTCAGGAATTTGCTATTACCTGCCTCTTTAAAACAACATTTTCCTTTTTTCATTTTCATTGCTTTATTGCATATGCAATTATTTTTTCTAATCTCGAAGGTAATAAAAAATATCTAGAGCGAAATACCAGCATAAAAAAACAATAGAGAAAGCGTAAACTTTCAAAATTGTTTCAATTAGATGAACTATATTATTTATCTCTTAGTAAGACACGTAATATGTCCGGATACTATGCTTATGGTGATTTTATTACATTATTATGAAGGAAACAGAACAATTTACGTAAGAAATATCCCATTTGTTTCACGTTTGTAAACAAACACTATCTATTATTATATTAGTCTAGCTTCAGTATCAGCACTTTAGCGAGACTGAAGTGTTTTGTGTCACTTTCTTTACATAATTATTTTGTTAAGGTCTTGAATCATAGTCTTAAAAAGGAAATTAGACATAGTATCTTCTTAAAGAGTTTGTATCAAGAAATTTACTAAGTTTAATACTTTTTGTTAAATTCGAATATGTTGTTTTCCAACTAACACAACATTTTTTCTCCCATAGTTAACATGATTCCTTGCCTTTCGTAAGAGGAAATCCTTGTAATATACAAGATACTGTGTCTTCATGAGGAAAACGCCTTGACCGGTAACGCGGTAATGTTTTGCACCTGTATACTAGTCGTAACCACATGTTTCCTAGACTTGACTCAACCTTCCTCCAAATACCTTCAACGAGATATCAAAGTGGGAACTCTCATCAAGGTTTTCAGTGATCGTGCTCGAACTTACAGCATCATCTGTGAGTAAGACTATTGTAGTCGTCGGAGCGAGATGGCGCACTACATGGGGTAGAGCCGCGTCTCTTTTGCACCTACAAGTCGAACCATAAGACGTGGTTGTAGATGATACGATGACTATGACATTCTAGCCAATTTAGGGCACAACAACTACTTTGCTAATGAGGTTCGCGACGCTAGCCTGCATATGAGTTATGTAACCAGTAAAAGTTCTTGGAGAAGATCGCGTACAAGCCAGGCATGAATTTTGTTAATTGTCAGTGATCAATGTGACCCACAGTAGGAAACTCTCCTATTCGAGATTTAGTATTCGATCCAGCTCTGTTGATCATGGCATGAAGCTTAAGTTATAGTATTCAGGTCATCTATATCTATATCTATACTAATATATATAAAGCTGAAGAGTTTGTTTGTTTGTTTGTTTGAACGCGCTAAGCTCAGGAACTACTGGTTCAAATTGAAAAATTATTTTTGTATTGAAGAGACCATTCATCGAGGAAGATTTTAGGCTATAAACCATCACGGGTGGTAATGGGTAGGTATAAATCATAACTTATATCTTCTAACCACGCGGACGAAGTTGCGGGCAACAGCTAGTCTGCAATAATCTGATAATATAAACTGCATCAATTCTTAATAAAGTAGTAAATGTTGTACAACAACTACAGCATAGGTACTAAAAGTAACGATGCCAGTCCGTCGTAATAATCCCTACAGTGTAACAAAACAGCTGTATTACCTCGCAAACGTTTCACGTTATTAATTTAATGGAGCTACAGTATTCCAGCAGACATGCAACCTTTCCTATGAATCGTAAAAGCTGTGAGTTATTTATTAGCTTTCGTCTGGTCTAGATTTTTGTTTCATTTTTGAGAGGGTCGGATAACGACAGGCAGGCATACAATGGAGAAGTAACTGCTGAACAAAAAGGCCGATCTAATACAAACAATTTTTATTGAATACTAGCTGTCCCGGCGAACTACGTATCGCCTAGCAGTTGATGTCGATTTTTTTTTGCAATTTTTCCTTTTTTTAAAACCCTTTAAACCTTCCCTGGACTGCTACGACTAAAATGAGCCAAATCGGTTCAGCCGTTCTCGAGTTTTAGCGAGACTAACGAACAGCAATTCATTTTGAAGAAGAAGAAGATAGAGAAGTCGAAATCCTATCTATAGCTCGCCATAAATTTCGGTAACTCAAGGTCAATATGTCCAAAACATGCGTCCTTCTGCAGATGTACACATACTTAGTATCTACCTATGTTGTATTCTCGTTGGGCATCGACAGGTAAGACAGTTCAGCGACCTTAAATAATTGCGCGTTGCTCACGACCTTTACGCCCCATACGGTACGCTATTTGCGGATCATGTAGGTGCTTCGGGATCAAAGCCCTGTTACAAGCAAGCGCAGTATAGGTACACAAAACAAACGTTGTTAAAGGCTAATTTAAATATAAAAGATACAATGGATCTCGATAAAGGTAGGTACAGCAAGCTATACATAATTAATTGATAACATTAATTTTAAAACCGTAAGAGGGATTGCATGTTTTTATACTTACCGAATGCTAATCTGACAACTTGACGAAATTACATACGACATAATATTCATTTCAGTATAGTATTGACATCTAAACCACAGTAAACTGAATGGTTTAGGTGTCATGTTATAATAATCACCCAGTATCAAAAACTAATTACTAAAAATACGCGAGAATCAAACCTAGGGCCAGTGAGCAGCGTTATCTGGTGTAAAGATACCTAAGGTTTAGGTAGTAAAGAAGTCGAAGTACCAAGTCAACGGTCAATCAATAGGTGTTACTGTGTTTTTCTGTCATTATAATCCTTGACATTTCTACCCACCTCTCCAACCACATCACCTTCAGATAGAGCCGCCAGCGTCAGTATCGCAGTCCTGCTCCATTGTGGGAAATGCCTGGCCTCAGGCTGAGGGTTCGGCAGCGGCGGCGCCCCCATCCCGGCCAGCGGCCGCTCACTAAATAACATAATGTTCACACCTGCTCCCACAACGACGCACGGCTCACAACAAACTATTCACTTCACTACAAAACACGTATCTCGCACCTGTCTCTACCGTATAACCTATAACGACTACGCAACTGTTCCATTTAAACCAAATAGAGTACTTTTTATTACTACGTATTACTAGAAAAAATACTAATACAATAAGTGCATTACTTTTAACATATTAAATGTTCGTGATTAATCAAAAATATTGTTTGGTGTAGAGCATTAATATTTTAATTTGTACTTTGATTGATAGGCAACAAACATACCGTTGCCTAGCAACGTTGTCGTTAACCGTCATGTCAACCTTCATAGGCGCGAGTTATCACGCAACTAAAACAACTATTTTAATTATTTTAAATTGTTTTTATAACATAAGTCTTAAATCAGTAAACATCCAAGGATAGTTTTACATTTTTGTAATAATTTTACTTAGGGTTGATTAGTTTGTGTCTCATTTGGTTTTGACCATTTCCGTTGTGAGACGTCAAATTCAAATGTTGTGTTTACAAAATATTTGTAATGGCGATTAGTGGACATGTTTAGGATTTTTCTGGCTAATATATTTCATTTTTCGGGTTTTACTCTTATTTTGTGTGAATTTTAATAGTGTTTAACTGATATGGAGACGTGTCTAAGAGGATTTTCTTTTATGTCTGATAGTAAAGTGGAACTGATGGATTTGCAGGTTTGTCAATTCTGACTTCTTTCCATACTCGTGTTACATCAAACAATGTTACATTAGGATTTCTCTGTGTCAAAATTATTGTATTTACCTACTAGATATTGTTAATGTTTCATTTTACCGTACTGTTACTTTTTGTTTTGTTATATCACTTATCCCTTTACCATTACAAGGTAATATTATATTCATAAAGTAGGTTATTATTTATTGTCCGCATTTATTGATATTAGAAACGACGATACCTATAATAATTAGACCGTAACATTTTTTTATTTTACTGTAGACCAAAGGCTGACTAAACAGCAATAATTAAAATAGATTTTAGTTTAGTAATTGGTTCGAAATCGGAAATTATTTTAGCGCCATCTGTGTTATAATGACTTAGTTAAATGGACAAAACATTCGCAAATAGCGTCTATGTGTAAGTTCTTATTAAGTGAAACTTATTATACGTATTAGTAATACTTCCTAAGGTGATTCCTTTTCTAAGTAAATCATTAAAAACAATCTGCAATATTTAACTTAAGAGACGTTTTTGTAAAATACTGTGAAGAGTGCCATCTAGCGACTATGTTTTGTACTTCGCAGTATATTGAAGGTGGCAAACTAGAGAGGGCGTGGAAGAGCACGCGGAGAGAACGACTAAAGCAACGGGAGGAGAAGATATGGGATGAGTTTGTGAAGGAAAAAGATGTAGTTAAGGATGCGTTTAGTGGTAATTATCATGTTCAAATCTATAAGATTGGCACTGGATAGAGTCGCACCTACCGGGTGATTCAGGGCCGTGCTAAGTATTTTCATCTGATAGTGACTTAAGACTATTCAATGTTAAGAAAACTAAATTTGTAATTAAAGTTACGAATAAAAAGCGAAATAAATAACTAATAAAGTATAAAACAGAGCTCTTCCTCTCTCCTACCATAATGCTGTGCCCTACGGGGTCTATAATTGATCATTGTACCTAAAATTATCACCTGTAACTACGTTATGAAAGCAATAAAGTATTGAGTATTGACTTGTAATTTTGTAAAAAATATTTGAAATCGACTTGAAATATTCAATTGATTAATTTTAAGTCGCTTTATCAATTTTTTTTCTTGTTATTTTACCTTATCTCCGTGTTCGTCATTTACGTGTGATTTTATTTCCTAGATGATCCCTATCAGTTTTTGGATGAGTTGCCGGATTCTTGCCTTGATGAAATAATGGATACTCCGAAAATGTGTTCGAAGGAAAATATCGCAGAAGCCAGAGGAAAAGAGGTTAGTTGTGGAAGACTATACTTAATCGTATTTATTCTACGGAATTGGAATCAAAAACCGGTCAAGTGCGAAAGCTTCCTACTCTCCAAACTGAGGGTTAATAAAAAAGATTTAGAAAAGTAGTATTAGGCCTTCTGACAGCATAGTTTTTATGGTTTTGCTATTGTTACATGTGCAGCAAGACAACGGCGACAGCGATGACAACCAACACACATGTGTCGTCACGTTCGCTGACGAGATCGACAAGGATGATTGTGACGTGTTCCGTATATTTGACGACGAACCTTCAGGTACTTACATTTATCCTTTTCGTACATAGAGCTACGCAAGCCTGCAATAGCGATCCGGCGTTATATGAAACGTAAGAAACTAAAAGTTTGAATATAGAGTAATTTAGTAGTAGTACACTAGTATATATAAAAAAAATCCTTCCGTCGTGAGGGATTACACACAAGTCGTATGCACAAAGACATAGTTTACGCGGGGATCGAACCCGCGAAACGCCGCGCAGCGAGTTTGGCGTTCTGTCAACTTGTGCTTTATTACTGTGGTTGTGTTCTCAACCAGCGTTACACTGCCTGTGGCTACACCCTGTGCTTTTAATGGACAGGTCGTAATCACATTCCCATCAGCTTCATCTAACTAGTATATCTATGTTCATTGATTAGGCGATGAAGAGCCAATGAATGAGTCCACAAGCCCGACCACGGTACGCGAGAAGGGAGCTGACGATCCATCTGGAAACAACACCCCTGACCGACCTAACAGCGGTGACAAAACTTCCAGTAAGTACTAATTTTTGTTCAAACTTTAGATTCTCCTAAGTTTATGATAATTATACCTACGTTGCGGAAAGAATAATGTATAATGGTCGTGTAATGACTGCACGAGCAGTCGACTTGATGCAATAAAAATTTTGCGATTAAGGAAGTCAAGTAAACGTGAGCTCAAAACAATAGGAATGATTACTTAATATAGATAATTTAAAAGATGAGACGGATTTAAGTAAGTTTAGGATAAGTGCTTAAGGCGTAATGAATACACAGAAGTAACGTCACGCGTAAGTTCCATTAACTGTTATGTGTCAATTTATGTTTTTGGGACAAAATCAATATGAAAAATGAAAGTTGCTTTCTTAAAATAATACAAATGTGAGTCCACGTACTAATAGGTACATACTATTTTGTCGTGCTATCAATTTCTTCTATCCCTTCTGTTTCATGGAATGAACAATTTTTTTCACTCACAGGTAAATCGTCTGAGAATGTGACGAATGTCATCGAGAGTAGCATTTACTGTGCTAAGGTGAAGGATCTGAGGATGAAACTTAACGAAGAATTTTTGGCTATGATGTTAGTAAAACACTTGTGTGTTAGCATGCCGCAAACTTTTCTGGTGCTAACTTATTTTTTTAATATTGAAATACGATTTCTTACACACCTTGTTATGAGATGCTAAGGTTTGTACCACAAAACACGGTACAGCAACCTAAGGCGTCACACCACAGCCCTATCGTGTACCTAGTACTTTTACAGGACGACTCTGGACCGTCGAGACATACTGACCGCCGAGCCAGAAGATATCTGCCGCATGATCAAGCGATCAGCTGAGTTCTGTACCAGGTTCAACAGGATTTACATGTATCAATTGCAAAGACAGGTAAGTAAAGTAAGATTATTTAAGACATGGAAGGCTGTTTTTATTATTTTAGTATAACAATACTACCGTTATTATTACACTGAGTATTCACGTGAAAATATCAGCGGAGTATCACTAATTTCGATATACAACGGACCCCTTATACATAGATGTAAGTTTCTAACTATAGGTTTGCCTGTCATAGATGCACGATGTAAAACGAAACAACAGCGTGACTCTGCCGTTTGCGAAGCACACACAGTTCCAGTCGCAGATGGTGCGGATCGTGTCCCTCCATCAGAATCTATTGCAGTCTTTTCAGGTGAATCGATGGATTTTTTATTTTGTTTGAATGATTTTTGTTCCAATTCACCATCCTTTTTCACAACGAGCCTTTTCCTTACTAATTTTGGGTTGTTGGGGTCAGCTCCCAGTCTAACTGTTGTTGGACAGTTGTTGGATTCGGCTATGGACCGGTGTTTTGCAAGGGGCGACTGCCTCTGACCTCCTGAAACCGGTTACCTGGGCAACACGATACCCCTTAGTTAGACTGGTTGTCAGACTTTCTAGCTTCTAACTACTTGCAACGACTGTCGAAGATGTATGAATAACAGCCGGGACCCAGATTTTACGTGCCTTCCGAAAGACGGAGCAACTCGTTATGACAAAGATGGTCACCCATCGTAGCTTAACCTATGATCGACCCACTTATCTTTTTCTCATATATCTCTACCTCTAAAGGCCTTGCAGGGTGTGGTATGGTAAAGTATTTGATGTATTAATACTGTGCTATAACGAGATCTGATTTGGTATTAAGAATGAGGATTAGGGCCTGTTGACCAACTATGGAATCACACTTTATCTGCGACTGCTACATCCGAGACAGATAAAGTGTGACTAGATGTAAGAGCCATCGTACATCTATCGCTCCTGTACTCGATGCCGCCGCGTCGCGTCGCGGGCGTGTACACAACATAGAGGCGCGGTGGCGAAGCGGCGGCGGCATCGTGTACAGTAGCGATAAGGCTGTACAGGCAGAAATGATATTTATAATCTCTCTCCAATAATATTGTGGTGGTTTGCTGGTGGCGCAGGTGTTCCACAAGTCGTTCTCGCAGACGTGCTGCGTGCGCGAGTCGGCGGCGTCGCTGGGCGCGCTGCTGGGCGCGGCGCGCGCCGCCTCGCTGCTGTGCGCCGCCGTGCCGCCGCCGAGGGACTTCGGCGCCGCCGCCGACCTCTACAAGGACGTGAGTACACACACTGCTGCATGACCCCACCATTGCCGACTCCTGCATGCCACCACGCATATTAGAGACTACTATTTTCCATTTGATAGATCTATTTGCCCCTGAAGAGAGTTTTGATACTTCTTTAATAAAAAAATGATGCTCTATGATCTGGATAGGCTTCATGCATGCATGACATAAATATTAAATGCCCCGATTTTCCTTTAGATTTATCCTACCTACACACGTCGTCAATAGATTCTGATGTTTATGCTCCATTGCACGCTGATACACAGGCCTATTTCATACCAGTATGTAATTTGATAACTCGCTATGACCAACTTTTACTACCTTTCTATAACATATCATAGGCTTTGAATTTGTTAGCCATTTTTAGCACTTTCGTAACACAAATCTTATGACATTGTAACAGGATCTACTGGTGACATGCGATAAATTTGAAGAAGTCGTCAACGAATACGCAATCAGATGCGAAGAGTTTTTGAACAGTTTTGAGAATGTGGTAAGTTTAGAACTATTTATTTTAAGCCTGAAGAATTTCCTAAAAAAAGACATAAATGTCACCATCAAGATTTTAATTTGTGTCTTCTTGTAGCAGAACATGACATATCCCAAAAAACCGAAAAGAGTTAAGAAAAGATCCTTTGGACCGTGGGCTAAAAATACTCCGAAGAATCGTAAGTTTTTTCATACAAAATTGTATGCTTCCAAATGTGACACGTTTGAATAGAAATTATCTGGATAAAAGTCCAGAGACCATAGGCCTAATAGTGCACTTATTATCATTTTACCTATACATTTAATGATCTAATGAACGCCAGTGATCTCGCTTTCACCTAGACACTCTTTAAGTCAAAAAATGCCATCGACTCGAAAATTAAACCACCAAGATCTTGTAACAAATAAGTGTAGTGTAAGGTAGTCTATTTACCAGTATATATCTATACATGTGATGTAATCGTAGTAATATCTATCTCAGTCGTTTTATTGTTGGAAATACAACAGTTGCTGAGACGGAAGCCCGTCTCTCCATGTACTCCTTGGATACCCTGCGACTTAACTTCAACCCTAAGACTTCGATCTCCAAAGACAACCAGGCCGGGTAAGTTAGTTTTGGACAAGACAAGATTCATATATTTATGATGCCTGTACTTTCAGATAAAATACACTAACATTGTTAACTTTTCTTTAAAGAATGACTCCCGCACTCACGAAATTTTATCTATGTTATTCCCATAATTTTGCAAAGGCTTTCCTTCCGCTTGTTATCTATTGTTGCACTTATCCGTTTCATGATGCGCAAGAGAAACGTGAGAAACTGTTATATCACTTATACTGTCAATAGCCAGTCAAAAAAGTAGTAGCTAGTCAAAATTTTAAGAAACTAAAGTTTTTATAAAACTGTATTACACATGAAAATACTAACCTGAACTATACCTATCAAAAATATGTCCATAAGGTTGCAATAGGATTGCTTATTAATTATTCAATCTGTAGCAGCTCGTCTAAGATGCGTGGCGGTATGAATACTTCTGGCGGTATCTCGAAGCGTGGTCAAACCGACAAAACTGCAGAGCCGCCTAAAAATATCAGGAAATCGCCACGGTGAGGATTTGCTACAGATTTTTTGTGAACAAAGACTTGCACGCTTGTAGTGTATTTAGTGTGCAGTCTTCAAATGGTTTTAAAGTCGCGTCCAGCTTAGTGCGTTTCAAGCAGCCTACCCCGGTCCGGGGTCATCACAGTGGCGGCGCTAGGCGTTGGCGACGGTGGCGCCCTCCGACTCTGGGGTTCGTGAGCTTGTCCCTCGCTTGTCAACCTGATAGGTGCCGTTGTAAACCGCTTTATTCACATCTAGTCCATCGGGCTAGTAGGCGTTCTACACTGCGTTTGTCAACTTGTGGTTTTCACTCAAGTACTCTTCTCCTTCAACGACCATTGGTCTTTCTACAGACATGATCATCCCACTGTTACTACAGCTTGCTAACTGTTCACGTTATGCCTAGCACTCTAGCTCATTTGTACAGTCTTCGTGTTATGCAGGAATCGTCGTCCCCTAATGCGCGACCCTCACGCGGGGCAGCCGCCGCTGCGGCAGCGCGCGCCGCGCCCCTCTAGAGACTGCGACATCCGCACTATGGTGGAGGCCGTCGACACGGTGAGTGATCAGCTATACCGTCTTAAATCGGAAAGATATACGCTAAAAATTGCTAATGTGCCACATAAAACGGCTCTATTTAACAAAAGGTTCTTTGGAATGGCGTCAAAGATGTACAACAAAATACCTATTAAAATACTAGACACTAAGGAACTTCCAGTATTTAAAAATAAATTCAGAACATTTTTAATTGATAAAGCATACTACGCGATCCAAGATTTCTTAAACTGTTGACCAAATATTAATTGTAGTGCCCATGTAAATTATTGTATTCAGGACTAGCTGTTTCGCTGTGCCCGCGACTTCTTTCCCGTGGGTAAAATATATAAGTTATGATTTATACCTGCCCTGTTTTTTTCACATTTTCCATTCTATCTTCGCTCCCATTAGTCGCAGCGTGATGGTTTATAGCCTAAAGCCTTCCTCGATGAATGGTCTATTCAACACAAAAATATTTTTTCAATTTGGACCAGTAGTTCCTGAGATTAGCGCGTTCAAACAAACAAACAAACAAACTCTTCAGCTTTATATATTAGTATAGATTATATGAGGCAGGACATATTGATACTCGAATATATTGTTAAGATCTGTAACTTACATATGCCCACAATAAAGATACTTTGACTTTGAATTTAAGTACCTAGTGCTAACTTAGTGACTATAGTTATAGATGGTGTACGCGTGTAGGCCGTGTGTGGGTTTTTAAGATTTTTGTTATCCTTAAATTTTTTTTTCATTAGTACAAAATATAGAAGATGAATGGCAAGAAAAATAAAAAAGATAGTTGCCTTGTCTAATATTCTCACCTATATTTTTGTAACTGGATATGACTTTGTTTTTAACTACGTACGAATGTATCGGTCAGTGCGCATCGAGCCACATCAGCCGCGAGCCCAGCCCGCACTCGTCGCACCCGTACTCGCACGGGCCGCACCACGCGCACGGGCCGCACGCGCACGGGCCGCACGCGCACGGGCCGCACGGGCTGCACAGCATGCACGGGTCGCACAACCTGCACGAGCAGCACAGCGGGCGCGGCCCGCACCCGCCGCCGCACGCGCCGCGCCGCAACAAGTCCAGCACGCCGCGCCGCCCCGCGCACAGCCCGCGCTCCACGCACTGCCTGCTCACCGCCAGGTACACAGCACAACGTCACATAACCACAGACTCGAGTGGTGAGACTGTCTTTACCAAGGCTATCGCACTGTCAGTGAAAATGGGCAAATTTTGCATAATATATGAAATCTGCAGACATTAGTATCTCTCAGCGCTCGGGCGCTTTTGGTTTGTCTTTTTTAACTTGTTTAACTGCCTTGTGACTCCCATTCTTTTCTGTGTTGACATTCTTTTAGGAAGAATCACAAATCACATTCGCATTTAAAACTTTCTAAAAATGCAACCAAATATAACTCATTCATCAAAAAGAGTATCTTTATTTTGACACCTGACAGGAAACCTCAACCACCGTCGCCACACATGCGATCTCCAACCGAGCATCACAAGGAAAAGCCAGCTGTAGCCCCCACTCCAATGGCTCCAAACAACCTGATAGCCACGCTGAACACCATGAAGCCGGACCCTTCGGAGCCTGACTCCAACCAGGTGACGCCGGTGTGCATGATCCAGTGCGCCATGAAGCGGGAGCTGGAGGAGGAGGGCAAGCCGGGGGAGTGCAGCCGCCAGGAGCCGCCCGCGCCCGGCGGACAGGGCGCCCTGCCCGCCAGGGGGCGCGACGACGCCGGGGATAAGGGGCAGATACACAGGGAACGGACCAAGGTAAGGAGTTTATGCTTCTAAGTTATTAGTGTTTAGTTACTAAGTTAACGACGAGTTAGGTAACCTACCTGTAGTTTGTTATATTTTTATGTTTCGTCCGATTGCTCTGATCTTTTATCATTGGTGTTGAAATTGATTGAGAATTAACCAGGTATCAAATTTTTTGATGAATTGTCTACGTGACAGAAAATTATTTGACCAGGTGCTAAAATAAAATGCCAATATCATCAAAACAAAAATTTAATAATTTATTGGAAAAATAACCATTTCGGAAAAGCGTATAAAATCTAGCTCATTTTAACATGTGAATACTTTAATATATAAATGAATAAATACAATCGAAAGCCCAAAAGCATCACAGCACTATTATTAAATTTAAATACAATTATTTACAACAATTTAAAATGTTTTAATTTTTTGCTTAGATTTGCACAAACTCCACTTGGACTTGCGCACTTAGCTGTGTTCCATCCGGCCGTAAATTTAAATTAGATATACTGCGCGTGTGCGAAAAATACAATGTTCTTATTGGTCAATTGTCCACGGTACTCGCACGCGCAGCTCTCTGATTGGCTGTGGTGATTCGACAATACAAAAGTGCCCCGTAAGATGTCAGTGGGCAAGTATTGTGGTTTGTCTCATGATTTCACATACAGCCGGATAGTTAAGGCACATAACTTGGACTGAACCAAACCTTTTTGACTCCAAAAGTTGGTCAGCGTCATAAAGAATAATGAAAAATGTGTGTTACTTATAAATACTGTCATATAACTGCTGTATCTTTTTAAAACTTTGTAACTCCGTAAAACCTACGTTATTATTATATTTTAGCATTTAAATTGCGTTCTCAAAGACAATATGGCTGAGCGATTCAACACTTTAATAATTAAGTAAATGCAAAAGACAGACAAAGTAAGAATATCTATCAAATTACACAATGACTAACTTTGGAATCATAATTATATTATTATCAACAGTTCAAAATTGTACAAGGCACCTTAAAACTTTATTTACTTTAAAATCGCTCTTATCCCGTAGCTTTTAAGGTTAAAATTATAAAATCTTTGAGAAGCATTAAATAAAGCTCCGTACTCGTGGCTACTCGATGGGTGAATAAATATAAGTGTGTGCGTGCTTTAGGCGCATTTGCCGCAAAGAGGTTTGTTGTCCATCACGGAGAATGTTGCGTCGGTCACTGGGTTCGTGCATTTCTGAAACATTCACAAGATTCTTTTAGTATTTTTGAAGCTAATTAGTCTTAGCCCGTCTAGTTAGTCAAGCTAACGCGTGAGTAAAACTTTATCTAAGAAGATGAATTTATTAT
The DNA here is from genome assembly GCF_003590095.1 of Trichoplusia ni. NCBI lineage: Eukaryota > Metazoa > Arthropoda > Insecta > Lepidoptera > Noctuidae > Trichoplusia > Trichoplusia ni. The sequence continues at coordinate 13,487,350 of NC_039488.1, read as the reverse complement.
GAGTAAAACAGTTCTAATGAAACCTGTAACTCTTTAAATGAGCATAAATATATTTATTTGTGTGAAGTGGCAGTATTTTCTAATAATAGTGTGTATGCGGATAACATAATAACGATACAAACTTTACCTTCTTGTAATATTAGTAGAAATATAAATCATCGATGTAATTTTTAAATCTATTTTAGTTATAGGCCTTTGTTATTTATTATTAATATAATCAGGCGTTATGTTGCGGAAATTCGTGATATGCGTCATTTAAAAAACTCTTATTGCATGTGCATTTATTTGCGGATAGGAGCGCGGTGCGCGCGGTGCATTTTCAAGCACATATTCAATTTAGCAGGTGGGAAAAACTCAATAAAATGCCGATTCTGTTTTTGCTTCTAAATATCTTGACAGCCATTAAATTTTGCCAAATATTTTGTATTAGATGAGCTTTAAAATGTAAGGTATTATAAAAGCTCAATTTTGTTCCTATTTTGAGATAGCTAGCGGGCAGGGACTGTGTTATGTAACTAAGTGAGTATTTCTTCGTCTCTTCTTAAGATGGGCAGGCTAACCATTGTTTTGCCTTTTAGCTTTGGTTAACAGCGAGGCTTCTAATGTTATAATGCTTGCTAACTTTGTTCTATACCTGTGTGTGCGTACATTGGGCTTCGTCATATAAGAGGTTCTTAATATTTCTGTAAGTGGAATATGTATTACTCGTTTTGAGATCATCTTAACATGTATAAGTCTTCGGCACATGTGTTTGTCACCTAAATCCTTCGTAACAGCTGGATCGATTTGGATAAATTTGGTGTGTGTTGGTTCTTACATAGATTGAAAACGCGCTGTAGGTGGCGCTGCTTGGTGTTAATCACAACATTTAGGTAGTATATTATTAAGAATATGTCAATACTTAAAACCACGTTTACTTTAGTAAACCGGGTTTAAACGTGGTTCGAACACTTTCCAAAGGGTTAAATATTTTAAAAATAAGTATTTACCTAGTAGTGTTGTAAAATAAAATTGTGTTATTCATACAAACAAAAAAATTCTCGTTTCAAAATTTTTGTTAGATCACTTCATTTTTCAAATTTCAGTAAAATGCAAACTTGGCTTAACCGATGAACATCGTCGGTTTTGTTCAATACTTTCGTTATCCCTTAATACAGGGGTTTGTACGTGGAGTATAGATTTCCTTCAAATATTTTGTAAGAAGAAGGTGTCTTAAAAGACAGTGTTGATATTTACCATGCAAGTGAAGCAATCGCGATGCCACTTAGCGTCGAGTGCGATGATGGCCTTGTCGGTGATGGGCTTGCTGCAGCCGTGGCAACGCGCCGCGAACTTGTCTGCGTAGCACGCTGAGCAGTAGGGCCTGCCAGCCTGGAAGCGACATCAAAGATAGTTAGAATATTGTGTCCTTATTTGCTTACCAAAAGTGTCTTAACATCGCTCGGATGCCTCTGCATCTTTCAGGTATGGTCTTGGGTTGGCATACCTACGTCTTTTCACGGGTATCAGTTAGCCCATTGATACATGAATACAAGAGACGGAGGCTGGGTAGCTGACAGATTTATAAAATCATTTTGAAAAAGAATATCTAGTATTAAAAGATGCTCGTACCTGTTCCATAAAACCGCCACCTCCAAGCTCCTTTCTGCATCCGCCGCAGACGAAGTGGTGAGCGTGCCACGACACTCCCAGCGCTTGGATCACGCGCTACAATACAAATATAAAGTGCTTTAGTATGAATGTAAAAAAAAAGAAAATTGCAATATTTTATTGTAAAAGGGTTTTTATCGTGTCGTCGTTGAGTTCAGTATTCTTCTTTCCTTGTGCCTTGTCTCCATTTAGGAAAAACGTTATTTGATGTGTCCCTCTACAAACTCCCAATGACTTCCAGTCATCGGCATTTTGGTCCCAGTTTTATTCCAAGGCTACGTACATAAATTTCTGCCTTTATTGTTCTGCCTATATTGTTAAATTCAATTCTTTAATCAACCATTACAATATAATCCTCTTACGATCCACATTTCAGTAGAGTCATTGAACTGTAACCCCATAAAACTACACTTAAACATATTCGCATCTAGCATATAACGTTGCTGGTGTTAATTTTATAGCATCAACTAAGATAAAGCGGTGATCCAATTAAAACAAAGTAAGTGTATGGCGCGTTATTTTTCTCGTGGTGATGTCACCGGCGCGATGGTGACCATGACTGATGGGGCTATTGTTTTGTGGGGCGCTCCGATTACTGACCGGTTTAGATGTAGAGGGAATTTAGTCTAGATTTCTGGCTTGCCAGGTAGCAGGTATCTGATTTACTGTTCCGAAAAGGCATTAAGATTAATTATCGTTTTCGAAAAAGGTGTTCAGATTAATATCGAGATAGAAGGATCCGATGCAATTTGTGAATATCTTGAGTTAATATCTGCGCAAAATTTGGAAGTTTCTTAGAATATTATTTTTAAGGATATAAGACATCATGATTTACAATTGATTTTAAACCTTCTTATCTTTGTTTTAATAATTACTTCTGATATATGTATACAAATCTTGAATACATATAAATATAACTTATTTGATTACAAGTTACCAAATTAATGGGCACAAAAAATCAAGACGCTACCAAGATGAGTCATTAGTGTTGTCATTTTTATTCTCATTGATTAGCCTGTGTCGCGCTTCACTAACTCGCATGAACTGTTTACAGAACAAGCACTTACTAAACGTGTATCGTTATTTATTGATGCAGTTAATCATTATCGGTTTCATAATGTATTGTGTTGACTGGAATTATTTACTTTGAGATACATTGGTTGTGACATCAATAGATATGTAAGTCACTACTGGCATTTATTTGGTCGTGGTTATCCGTTTTGCATCTAGACACAGTACGGTAGTTTTTGCAGTACCTACAGTCTCTTTCAATATTATAAAAGAAGCAACAGCGTGCTATGCTGCGGAATTCGTTGCGCCGTTTCTTATACATAGCACTTAAAAACTGGTGAAGTGATAGCTATGCGGGGTGCTCTGTACATAACATGAATCATAATTATTTGACGTTGAAAAGGAGCTACTCTGTAGCCTAACTAAATAGATTATGATTTTTTTCCCACAATTATATCTACTTCATATTGTCATTAGGTTAACTAAAGCTATTCCAAAAAGATAATTAGTGTTTCGTCCATATAATTTCATATCAGACGTTATCAGTGTGGGTGGCAACCGATGACAAATATACTTTCGCTACTTCGGACCATTTAAGGGTTTGCGGAAGACCCTGACCGCTCTGATTCATCTGGCCTTTATCACGACACGTCACAGTATTTACTTATACGTATATACATATATTTTGTGTTATATGGCCGGTATAATGAAAATGACGCGTCTCTTTCAAACCACCTTTTGGGTTTCAATTGGTTATTACGAGTATGTTTATGGCAACACCAGACAAATTTTAATAGCCTCTGTATGTCCTACTGCAGGGCGATTGCCTTTTGTTTTTGTTTCTTTAATTAAAATTATAATATATTTACAACATACAAATGATTGTCTTCGGCAAAAATCACCGTGGTGTCCAACATGTGAAACAATTACAGTCTAAACTGGGTTTCCCCTTAAATTGATGGATAAGTTCATTGGTCTCGAATTTATTAACATCATTTATTAATGGCTTAGCGTGTGGTCGTCGTTCCCCTTAGGTATTCTTGTCAGGAAATTGACGGTTATTTTCCATTATATACTTGTTTTGCTATTATGTATTACAATCTAATTTCGTTGCGGTTTCTGAGACAATTAATCGTTGCCTTGGCGTGATTCGGTGGCAATTATAGTTTCATTGCAGATCTTGGCTTACAAGGGAAGCAAGGATGGGGAGCCTTGGCGGGCTAGTCCCATAAAAATAAAGTGCATGTCTAGTGTCTATTGTAGCTACAAATTGTATAAAATGTATAACTCTAGTATCGTATGAGGATATAAGTGTTCTTTGTTTTCATTACCCTCTAGCAATTCAGGTGTGGACTAAGCTGTGGCAACCTGCCAAACCTGAGTAGTGTCGACCTTGGGGTCACATTGCTGTTCCGTCCGTATAGGTGACGTCCTTCTCAAAGGTCCCGCTGTGTGTCAACACTCAGGAGTGAAGATGGTAATAGATTACGTGACATGTATCTTTAAGGTTTTTGATGGATTCCGTCTTATTGTATTTTGATTATGGGTTGTTTGTTTGTTTTCTTTTACTTAGTCAGATTAATTTACGCAAAGGTGCATAGTTCAGGTCCAATATGGACGAATCAATTTTTAACTTCTTGTACAATCCACTTGTGTTTATAAAGACGAAAAACTAGCGAAACCAACATCTTTATTCCTTTGCCTAACTCAGAGCATATAAATTGCACATAAAAATTAATACATGCATGTATGTAACAGTCAAATCCGTGAATATGCAAGAAAATAAACAGTTTCACTAACGTATAAAAGCTTCAACAATTCAAAAGCAAGGAGTACTTAAATCAAAACAATTAGCATTGATTGCATTATTAATAGAACGCGCGTCAGATCGCCCGCCGCGTTGATACATCATTATCTAATTAGACGCCGGCCGGCCTAGGAAAACGACTCTTTTGTAATTGTTTCAAGTGCTAATCATTATGTGCAAATTAACTAGCGTTTTTATATTTTCTTGCGATGGAAGGAATTATGTTTATTTATTCAGACGGTTTTATACACTCACTTTTCTTGTTTGTTTTTCGTTCCGGTTGGATTTTTGCTACACGATTTTGAGGCACTTCCCGATAAGCTAGCAGGCATAAAGTTTTAGGGTAGCTTCTCTAATGCGAAGGCAATGCAATTTACAACTATGAAAATGGATGGACCGATTTTGATAAAATTTAATGGAATAACATTAAAAACGTGGCAATTTAGGCTTTTTCAATCTATTTCAATCTGTTTGCCTTTTTCGAACTGTAGGCTAATTTAATTCCTTTTAGAACCGAGTTCTGCTAGTCTACCACTTCGTCTTAAAGTAATTGTACTGCTAATGTAGAACAGGGACCGCTCTACGCATCGTATTGCGCTGTCACACTTCCACAACCCAGAATAACATTACTTTAAGACGTGGCGGTTTAATCAAACTGAAATTCAGTTTACTGGAACCCGACACTAGCGCCAATTCGTGCAGTGGAACAAGTTTGAACTATGCTCTATCAAGAACGCTAATAACACTCATAGCTCTTGAGCTGTTTGGTTCGATATTACATATTATATGGTACATTGCAGGACTTATTGAGAACCGAATAAATGTCGAAAACAAGACTATGCCAATACAAACTTTAACGTTTCCTTGCAATAACTTAAGAACTTAATTGATGTTGGGTGTTTTCCCACTTAGGACTTACTATTATGCACAAAACAATGAATATTAAACTCTGCAATTTATGGATACAGTATTTAATGGTTTAAGACAATTGCCACTTGAAGTAAATCAGCTCCTTTATTGATTCAGTATTGGGTGTATGTGTATAACATATGTCAGTATACCTATGAATAATAGCCGGGCTACTATACGTAGATGAATAGCTCTTACGTAACTTAAACAAGAGGCCATGAACGTAATCTCTAAGGAATTTAATAATGAAGTAAAATATGTTTTAAAATATTAATTATCTAGACATCTTTGGTATGGGGCCTTTTTTTCCAGCCTCAGAATTTCCATTGAATGTCCCACACGAAGACCATAATAATCGGTCGAATTTGAGTAGGACTCGCTACTCTAAGGGCTCCATACAAATAGGCTTAAGATTATATATCGGTTGGCTGACCAATTTTAAATAAATGACCGTGACAAGCGCCTTGCTTAACCTAACATCTGCCAGGTTAAGCAAGGCTTCCTTCTCCACGCCTAGTGACAGACTGACAGACACCTGATTCAGGATTCCGTTTGCACCTTTTTGTATGGAACCCCAAAAATACCCACTACCATGATTCAAGAAACATCAATTTGTATTTACCTGTTCATAAGGAAACCACGCAGTACCTACAGAAGCAAGACTAATTCAAATAATTTGTTTTTCATGAATCAATTGAAACTGCAAAAAACGTTGACAAAAACTTTGTGTTAACGTGTTTGACTCATGATTCTAGTGATTCTCCTTATTATGGAGCCAAGACCTGAGATGACCTCGGAATCTGAACTTACTATGATGCTCGTACAAGGCATTGAGTATTTGTCGACAGACGAAAAAATAACAATGAATCCGTAACCCATAACCTATCCAGTACACAAGTAAACATCCTCAATAGAATCAAGTAACATGAACAGGAGGCTATCCCTCCTTTCCGAGGCAGCGGGATTATCCGAAGGGGTTACCGTGGCCCCGGTACACGAAGGGCAAAGGAAGGAACATGGGTGGGTTTAAGTCAGTAGAAATTTTACACTCTTTTGATCGTTTCCCATCCGAAAAAGAAACCCTCCTTTCCCTACATATGTGTAGTCTGGTACAAACAAACCTAATTTTATCCCCTCTTCATCTCCACGTTCGTCCCTAACACGGTCATAACTAAAGTTAATTATATGACAGACCTAAAATACATGTACAAGCATCCTTCGCTCGTAATAAGGCTAGACTATCTCGACCATGAGTAATTCACACCAAACAGACTCAAGTTATTCAACATGTGTGGCGCTATGATTCATTCCAATCCTCATTTCTAGATCATACGAAACTACTATTATTGCGCTGTTGCTATCAAAATTTTCATATTTTATGTCTTCGGAGTAGAATAATTTGGTTGTGTCTATATTAGTGGGTCGTGGGCGAGCCTCCGAAGCCTTAATATGGCTGCCGTGACGTCACTGCACCTAGTCATCATCTGCTGGAGATGTGGAACTCAGCTAATGACTATACGGTCGTTGGCTTTGCATTATGCAATATTTGTGATTATTATAAAATTCATGCAAATAAATCGCAGGATTATCTTGATGCTAATGAAATTGTATGTTTTAATTTTCGCAATGTTTGTATTATTCTGATTATTTAAACATTTCCAAGAAGGATAATTACCAAAACAAAAACTCGGCAATTGTTTTTCGACCAGACTATGTTCAATTTCAATTTTTTGTTTGAAGTTTCAAGAGCGTCTTACAAGAAGGAACCAATATGTTATCTGTCTTTTGAATTCGTAGAAGCATTTGTTTTGAATGACGTGCAATCTGAATGAAAAGCCATATCGTTCAGGATTACGTGCTTATCGTGTTTGACGTGTCACCTGAAGGTCAAGATTATCTGCACACTGCACTGCACTGGGTATCAGGAAATTCGCGAAGTGGCAGTGACGTTGTATGCTATGCTGTCATGCTTGCTTCTATTCAAAACTTCAGCAACCTTTTAAAGGCAAATCTGATACACTGTTACATTAGGAGACCGAGCATTGTCGTACTTTCTAGCAGGTGTCACTTCTCTACGTTAATTGTTGATTAGGCTAACCGGCTCTTTCGCCGTCTTAAATTAATTGCTGAATATTCTTTGTCAGCTTTTCGCGACTGTTCTTTTATTCGAATACCATTTTATTTGACACCTCGAAATTCACCTTGATATCTCGAAACTCTCAAATCAACCTATTAATACAACGGAACTTGCGAAACTTGGTCATCACCACTGTAATTGTGTTTATCTAACGTCAATAAATATGTGAATGTGTGAATATCTCGCACCTCGACGAAAATTTATTATAACACCCAGTTATTGGTATAACTCACTGCTTTGTTGGCTTTCTATGGATATGCCTGTTATGTTGTAAAATTACTATTGATTTTTATCTAAATGTACTTTTTAGGGTTTGTGAAATATTGCCCACATATCACATTAAACTTATCCAAGATTCCGACGTTTCAAATGATTCATTTTTGTCGACGTAAATTTTTCGAGTTATCGTCATCAAAATCAAAAAAAAATATTTCTCGGCATTTCATTCCCCGTCGCTTATGCTATTTTTCCTATCCCTTGCCCTTCACATACTCGGCCTACACCCTATAAAGTGGCCTATAACTTTGTTCCATCTAGCGACATGACGTCTGACGACACATTGTCGTATAGGCTCAAGAAATTGGCACAAAGCTCCTGTCCTGTATAATGAAACTTATAAGTCGCCACTTACATCAGTGATGGGCTCCCCGCAGCCATGGCACCGGGGGCTGTGGTGAGCGGCGAAGCAAGGCACGCAGTGGACGCCGCCGTCGTGCTGGTGGAACTTGGCGCCGTCGATGGGCTTGCGGCACGTGTTGCACGTGAAGTGCTCCGGGTGCCACTTCTTGTTTAACGCTGTTACTATCTGTGGATAAAGAGGACATGATTAGTTATTACAGTAATGGTGCGGTTTGTTAGACTATGTATTTTCTTTCAAGGGGTAAATTTGATGCGGAGGATAGTAGTAGTCGTAAGAGCTAAAGACGAAATGAAACCTGTGTCACTTTGATTAACTTCTGAATTTGGTACAAGCATTTAACTTGCCTACAACATTTTGGATGCGATATGAAATGCAGAAGGGAGGAAAGTACCTGAAGGCTCATATGTAATTTTAGGGCGGAATTTCAAAATTTCGGCTGTTATAATTGTCTTCTTACTAAAAACTAGACGATATACGCATATGTTCCACTATAAACGAAGTAATTCCATTCAATTAAATGGTTCATAAACAATTGAAGATTTATTCTGATCGAGTACTCAAAGCAACACTTCCCTCTATCTCAAAGTCCAGCGAACAACGTGTTTTGTTTATGTAAAATTGTGTAACACGGTGTCTATTTTAACGTTCACGCTTAACCACGTGGTGTACGTATTTATATCGATGCCCATATACCGTGAACTTGTGGTTTTAAGAATTCCTCTCTTTTACTGGAAAGTCTTCATCTTCTCGGGCTATTTTTAACTTCACCTCTGGCATTGTTCTTGACAGACTTTCTGTTTTTAGATTCCTTTGTTTATTTTGTAAGTAAATTTTAATTTTAGATTTATTCATTGCTGTTCTGAATCGTTTTGTTTTACTTGCTAGATGATCTGTCATGTTCGTCCCTGATTGACGACAATTTATAAATTGATTGTGAACTTATTAGCTACCGAAAGATGTACTGCATTTTATCTATCCTCTTAATATCTCCACACTCTTGCAGTTATGTTAATATATTTTATTGAAGCTACTTATAGAACAGTTTTGAGAAAATTCTTATAAAATATACAAGTCGTTGCGTTTATATTTATAGCTATATCTATTTTCTCCGTGTTTCCTGTCGCTATTAGCTGCATAGCAGACGTCCTTCCCGCCTTGACCGGACTGACCGCATAACTAGCATGTGTTACTATTGTCGCTTGTTGTTTACTATCAGTCTTATTAATTCAAATAACCAGTTGATGGTGATTCTAGGAAGAGCATGTATTAGTTAATATCATTAAGATTGATTGATAACTTAAGATTTTTTTATGAAAATTTTAGCCTCATAATTGACACAATATACATGCTTAGCTTTAATATTCCTTCAAGATTATTTTATTGCTTCTAGACTTGCTAAAGAATACGAAAAATCGAAAGAATGTCTTAGCAGAAAATACCTGTTGAAACTTTATTTCTATAATAACCTTCGTCCAAATAAATACAAGCTAAACCGGGTCAACTATACGGGCTATCTATTTCCAGAAACATTTTAACATGATATAATATGACACAACTAAAATCGTATCAATGCTTATCAGTGATGGACAGGAATACTTCACCACTTATAACAAATCAGTGCATTTACATCATCATCATCACACTATTGAAACAGGGCTGTTTGTGGAAGCGAGACAGCACTCTATAGTGAGGATATCAACCATAAATGTCCCATATAGGGAAAGTTTGAGCATTTATCTCCATGCCAGTTCACTGCGGGCTGGCAATGTTTTAAATCTAGTTTGGTTCACGATGTATTTCAGTGGTATCTCAGAATATTTTAGAGAGTTCATAAAACTTCGAAAAAGCACATTGATATCCTTCCTGTAATGCCAAAAAAACTTTTGTGGATTCTAATCCATACGTAGAATCACATGGCCATCTAACACACCATTATAATAGACATTCATAAATAAGTCGGTAGTTTGACTTTTCTTTATAACAATGATAAGTTACTTACTCTTCCACTGATGACGGCATTGCAGCTGTTGCAGACAGCGGGGGCTTCCACTTTGGTAGACTGTAACAATATAAACAATTACATTACTATTGTGCTCGTATGATGTGATGTATGCAAAACATATCAATTTGGCAAGCGTTGTGAAGGATCAAGATATTCTCTACTAGCTGCTGTCCGCGACTCCGTCCGCTTGGACTTTAGTTTACAGCGCGCTTTGGTCCAAACGGACATACAAAATACCCAAAACCCGCTGTGCACGTACTTCATTCTTTTTGGCAATATTTAAGCCAAATTTCCAAGCAACGGTCCATTCCATAAAAGTTTCCAAATTTCCATTTCAATCGATTCAGTAGTTTTGGAGTGAATGCGAGACAGACAGGCAGACAGAAATCTTTCGCATTTATAATATTAGTAAAGATAAAATTTTGCAACGATATTAATTACATTTTATTACTGATAATTTGTTAGTACGTCGAAGTGTTTCAAAGTAACATATTAATTGTTTAGCTCAGATACTTAAAATTTATTGACTGTTAGCCGACTGGAGTATTCGGTATATTACAAATCAATTAGTAAAACAAGTTGCAGGATGCCCATTAAAACGATTAGGTACAATAAAAAAGCTGTTCGGAAAATTATGAATATAGCCTAATTATAATCAGTTTCGTATAAGTCTTCGTAAAACTAATACTATTAAAATAACCATAATAATAGAAACGGATCACCTGGCATTCACCTTGGACGTTGAATGCACAGAGCGATAAACGCCGATAACTCGGATACCGTTTGATTAAAATTAAGTTATGACATCATACGACATACTCGATAAGAGCTCATGATTCGTCCCGTTCCGTGCTTTCCCTATTTGGTCAACAATATAAAAACTTCGAACATACGCGATACGGACGCACGTTTGTATCCGCTGTCATTTTTTGTCGAGGTTTCGTTTGAATGTGGCTATAAGTTTGGTGTGACGGATTGCTGTTTTGGTAGTTTGAAATCGGCTTTGGATTATTTGTTTTTATAGAACTTAATAGTCTTAATATAATGACTATTGTGACTTTTATTATGTGATAATAATATCATTTTGTTGATATCTAAATCAGCGATTTCCGAACCAATTTTGAAATCAAAATAGTTTTTAAACCAAAGTTGACGCAAAATATACTAAACAGTATAAATTCATTAATTTGAATACATCAGGTTTCAAGTTAGTCGCAAGGTACACACCCAAAGACGTCACAAAATAAAGAATATTTTAACCTGATGTCATCGTCCATAAAATTATCTGCCATGATAGCTTACTACTTGTACATGTTAAATAAACTTGGTAATGCTTAAATTGGCATTGCTAATGCACCCGATGGGAACAAACCCGACACGAGGAGTACGGAAGAAGTGGGCGAATCGTCACGTAGACAAACATTTGTCATACTTTATGTTATGTAACAAGTCTTTATTTGCAAAGCTTCTAATTAATGTCAAGGGCAATGCCGGCAATTGCAGTGTGGTCTTAATGTAGAGGCATTTGGTGCGTGTTCGTCCTTTTTGTAAATGCTTTTGATTGGCTGATTTGATTGTTTATTGAAATGTGTTCATACCACTCTTTCCTATCTATGACTAATACTGAAATAAAACATAATAAGTATGACGAGATAATTGACAGTTTCGAAGTTCAAGTAGGAATTACCGATAAATAATAAGGTATGTTTCCTCGAAAATTCGTTATGAGGACATTACTATTAATTCAATTATCAGTTACGTCGTACATTTCAGAAAATATGTGAGTAATTGGAATTTATTATTGCATGTAAATTTTATTTTCATTACTCATTACAATTAATACGTTGGATTTCTTCCTGTCAATTAGTGTGTCAATTATGTGTCCACTCTCCTATTTTTTGTAATATCGTATGGAAAAACCTCCAACACAGTGCTCTGTATTACAATTATTCTATATTTAAAATATTTTTACCTTTATGTTTAAAATAACGTAATACACTAGAATTCCTGGAATACCGCGGGTTTGTTAACACATAAATCTTACATTTGAAACAAATATCTGCATCCAATACTAATATTTGGTTCTGTGGAGATCACGAGCGCGACCTTCACCACGAAAACCTAATCGTGCATACTGCATTGTTTGAAAGTTCACACATATCAAAACGAATACTTGTATACACTAAATAACAAAAGAATTATATGATTGCGTTGGTTTTCTGAAAATTATTGCCATAATTTGTTGAGTATCTATCCCAAAAAGGTTCAAAAATTGCTCAGGTTGTGTTTTTAGCTAGCCGGTGTAGCTCTTTCTTGCGACACGTCCTTTGACCAGCTATCATCGGGGTAGGAGCTAGGTCCTAAAGGTGACCATTTTAGGAAATATTTTGAAGATGGAATTACCACTTTGCTTATTTTCGTCATAATGTGGCCTAACCATATCGATGAAGAATTATTCAGTATCTATAGATCAGCTTCTACAGTATGATGTTAATAATTACGTGTCATTATAGAGTTGTCTTCAAGGTATTTTGAGATTAGTATTAATGTCTGGAATCTTTTCGCCGATACCACACTCCCTACCAATTGGGATGTAGGGCGCTCACAAGGTCAAGGCGATTCGGCATTAATTGTCGCTCGGTTTTAGGGCGACCGTCTATATTCGTCAGACAATTTCTTTTGTTTATGCTTTCCTTGTCTCACCGCTATTTTGGGCGCTAAGGGCCCCGGTAAGGACGCGGCGTGTCAAATGTTTCGCGCCACCACTCGACTGATTTAGGTATGAAAGGATGCCGACATGCAAGACATGTTTTCGTTTGATTTTTGGCCAGGTATTCAATACACGTTGTCCTTTGGATGTGTTTTGGTTAACGTAAGTTATGGACTGTGGGGATCCATAATAAACAGTTCGATGCCAACAGTCGTCCGGGCGCCTACTGAATTATTATTAAACGATTTCTATATTCAATATATTGTTATGACGACGTATTTAGAGTGGTGTTAAATGTTAGTACTGTCATAAAATATTAAAGTTATTGTTTTTGGCTGTGATGGCAGTTTAGTTGGCAGTTCTTCCTAGTACTTGGTTCAGTGTTGAATCAAGTGCTATGTTCCAGTTATAATCCTTCCTTATTTCAGAATCAGTAGGTATTACACGTTATACAATTAGATTATTCCAATTTGCTGTTCTTTTAGTAATCGTAAGGATCATTTGGTATTCGACAGCTTTCTAAAGAAAATTATCATGTTTCATTTTGAATATACTATCGATGACAAGCTACTAGTTTATTACTAGGTACATAAGGTTCACCTACGCAGTTCAAATGAGTCCTATCGCTACTATCATATCAGTTTTAGCTCTAGGAACGAGGCTAATGCCTCTAACCTTGATTAAGGCCCTCAATTTGTTATACGCATTAATATCTTGTAAACAATGTGTTCAACATTAGCTATGTTCAAATCGATATTCGATAGTCAGCGATTGCTCAATAATGACCTTGACTTTACCCATGACTAATTGCTTTTTTATTTTATTTTAAAATTTATGTTTAGTCATGTTTATGACCTCAATCGACTATTTTTCCATTACTCTTTCGCGCACTAAGGTACAAAACACAAAAGTCTAAGGTCAAATCACAGGCTCAAAGACACGCAGACTCAGGACTCCCAGGGATCGAACCTGCTATACATTGCGAACAGTGGTTTTGCCGTGGTTACCGGGTATACTAAAATCACAACATTAGCCTACTTAAGTCGCCAGCAACTTAACTTTGCATTGGTTTTATGGTTTAATCGTGATTTATATTAGTCAAGATTCGACGAAGAAGGCAATATTATGAAACTTGAATACTAATAATTGCCTTATTGTTTATAAACAACTACATCAGATACTATACGTTACGTTACGTTTGCTGTTCACGCGGCGAACATTTAATAATTAATCGTTTAGCTAATTAGCCGTGAAATTGAGTCGTTAGTATGAATGTCAATGATGTTTTAATATTGATTTATTTTACTGCCAGTTTATAATTGCATATAATTTGTTTCTCGTATTTCAAATACTAACATCTTTACTTGTTTTTAGTTTCATGAAAGTTTACATTTCTGACCGACCTCCCATGATAAAACGATTAGATTAAGGAATGACTCAATGCGGAGGACATTGAGTCGCTCCTTTTTTTTAATAGTTTTTTTTTTTAATAGTTAGTAATTCAAGAATGAAATTCCACCAGAATTGGTAACATAGAAACTCGTTCAACGTATGTGGAAATTAACAGATAATAACAGAGGTACAATAATAACGTGCTAGATAAGTCGGGCACTTGAGCTATTACATTAGAGCGGTGTTTACACTAGTATCGAGTAGATATCGAATGGATTACACAGGAAAATCGATAAGGAAAATGCGTTGATCTGTACTCGTTACGATCGAGACATAATGCCACCGTTTAGCATAATCAGGTACCTTTATTTAAGAAGCATGCTGTGGTTTTCCTCTCCTTTAATGGTAATATCGGAACATATGTATGTATTCAGCTTTTGTTTAGCTGACATGACATTTCGATTGTTTGAGTTGGAAATATGTGGAAGTTATAGCTGAATGTAAATAAATGTATTTATGCGTGCAATGATGCGAAAAAAATAATAAATGTTTTATTATAATACGCCATAACAATAAAGTCGGTTATCAATGATAACAAATCTCAAATGTTGTTGTTTTGTTATTAAATTATTGTATTACGTGAATTGTATTATTATTATTGATATATCGATACTACTTTTTTTCCTTGTCTTTGGGCTGTGGTCGAATAAAGTTACATATTGTTTAAGGATATTAATTAAACTAATTAAAATTGTACTATATGGGTAAACTCGTTTGTATATGATTTTCAAAAGATCAAGCGTTTTAAAGGAACGAGCTTAAATTACCGAGCTTACTGCGAATATAATTGTTATCAAAAAAATTACAACTTTCAATCCAACATTAAAATCCAGAGTTTATGGACTATAAAATAAAATCCAAATTTAGACCAGATTGTTTGTCTGGATATAAATGTAATTTTATAAGCTTCTTTGTAGTTTAACAGTCGTTTTGCGGGATTTTCCAAATTTCCCTCGTCTGTTAATTTTACAGGTAATAAAATTTGTTTTCTCTTTTGGTGACCCTTTTACTCGCCATTACCCTATTTCTGACAATCGAGTAGAGTAGACGACGGCAGTTAATGATATATTTTTCGCCTTTCTCTTAAGGACCACACTATAAAAAATGATCAGAATATGCATTGATCCTTGAAAACTACTAGTGGAAAAATCGTGATATTAATCATCTGATCCATTTTACTGGACCCCTAAAGTGATTTTTCTTTTTCCACTTCTATAATTTTGCTCATAAAATTTTCGTATTTCGGTGTATATAATAAATCTATGCGCAGTTTTATTTAGATTTGTTTTTTTTTTAACTCTTATGACCGCGCAGCGACTCCCACGTTAGCTAGTTCTGTAAGACTTCGTAAATCTTCACGCGATGTAATATACTGGCTACTGAAACGTGACGCCAATTATTAATTTGAGATAAATATTTAAAATAAATCATTTTCGTTGCTTATCTTCACATTTATTTTGCAAAGACTTTCTTTTAATGGTAGTCCTTACTTGACCATCAACTACATAGCTTTGTCTGAATTAAGGAATAAAAAAGTGACGCTTTCCATTTTCTCTTGTTTTCCTCATTCCATCAAAAGATTGTTTTAACATATTATTATGAACTGCAACAATATTTAGTACAATAAAGGACAAGATAGCTATCACAGTCTCGTGACCTTCATCAGAAGCCCTTGCAATACATAGATGCTATAATCTGGATGGCTGAAATAGTTCACGCGTGGGTCGCATTGTAAACGCCGGCCTCACGAATGTGTATCTAGTGATGTGCCGTCATGATATCTCGGTTTAATTCCGTTTATTATAAAGTTTCATTGTTGCTGTTACGTTAATCTGTAAACACAACGGTGAATATTCCATTAAATCAAACTATAATTGTGGGGTTTAATTCCCTTATAATTTACTACAGTTTAGCGTTGAACTGTAAGACATTTAAAGCTTAAACTTTTGTAATATTATTTTAAATATACTTAGTATATATATATTTTTTAATAAATAAATGCGGACAACATCACATACATTGTTCTGAACCCAAAGTAAGTTGCGAAAGCACTTGTGTTATGGAATTCAGATACAACGAAGGTACCACAAACACCCAGACCCGAGACAATGTAGAAATGTGAATTTTTACATTAACCCGACCGGGGATCGAACCCGGGACCTCAGAGCCAGCGACACCTTGAAACCTTCAATATGGTCGAGTGGCGTACGCACGTACGCCACTCGACCATATTGAACTATATGCTATCGAACTCTTAAGTCTAAACGTTGGTGCAGCTAACAAAGCTTTAGAGCTTCATTTAATTTAAATTCGGAAACAAGTAACTGCTACTTTGTCTAGCCGTAGATCGAATTTCGTTCTTTCCAAAGAGTTTTTACTCATCTCTAATTTCTGACTGCAGTGCTACAATCAAATTGCCAGTAATCTCGAAATCTGAAATAGTTTGTGCGTGGGATGCATTGTAAATGACGACCGCACTCTAAATAGTGCATCTGATGAACAATTTACCTTGGATCCAATCGTTACAATATTAACACATTCTCTTGAAAGACATGCACTACGTATACGTGCGTACTTGTCATTTGTATGCATCATCCGGTCATCATAATTTTATCTCGATTTTATTGTCGCTGGCTATAATAGCTATTAAATAAATTGTAATTTTTTGGCTCATTGATTTGTAGTACCCAATACGATACCATAAAGTACTAAATGCGAAAGCTACGGGGTCATGTAGAATAAACTATACATTCCACGAAGAGTATTGTTTGACCGACTTTGGAAAATTTGTAGTTGAGACAGATATTATTATTTATAAAATCTTTATTCCACACAGATAAGTATGTTATAAGTTAAGCCCCACAAAACCGTTGCAATGGTTTGAATGTGAGGTCAAAGCGTCATACGTGATGCTAGGTTTTCATTAATATCATAATTACAAAGCAGATCCTAAATCTGAATTCTCGAAGTCTAGTTTATTAATCTTTCTTAGTTTTTTTCGCCTAGAAACCTGATAAATATATAAAGACAACAAAAAACGTAAACCATGCATATTTGATTTATAATGTATCAAATATTAACTTTATGAATATTATTAATCAATAGCTAATATAAATATTTATTCAAGACTATTCTCCTCACACATTAGTGTTCATATCAACGAGATATTTATGCTAATGTCAGACATTTACATACAACCAACACTAAATTCGTGAATCATTTATAACTGTGTCTTATACAAACTAAAATCGTAATATAAATTAGTAGTTGTTTATAACCAAACTTTATTAATATTTTGGTCTATATTTTGAAAATAGTATCCTCTTCAGTCGTGAACTCGGGACTATACAACATTTATTTTAAATTATTATCTTAAGAGACTAGCTGTTTCCCGCGATTTCTCCCGTGTAGTGCCTGATCTCTTGGTTATTTCACAGCTTTTTTGAGTCCTTGGCGCATTTTTTTCAAATTAATAAAAAAAAGCTAGAACCTTCCCTGGACTGCTACTAATATTTCAAGACTCACATTAGCCAAATCGGTTCGGCCTTTCTCAGCAATTCATTCTTATATATAAGAGAATGATTACTTGACACGTCTCATTATCAAGCATAACGTTGCAAATCCATAACCTCCTTCCACAAAACCACGTGATACTGAGTCAAGAGCTAACTAATGATTAACCTTGAACATGAACTCCTAAAGGCCGGAACAACACCATACAGATCTAACATCACGCAAAAACAATAAATTAATAACTAATGACTAAACATCGTGGGTGTTTCTAATTACCCGCTACCAACCTCCTGAACCATTCATCATAGAGTATCTTTGTCATATTAATGATGTCCTATTGTAATTGTTTTATCCACTACTCACTATAAACAAGGTTTCTAAAAAGGTCATGCACCTTCGTAAAATTATACTGATTGACTTGTTTAAGTGTTCCCACAGTTCTTTTGTCAGTTTTTAGCATGTAAAATAACATATCATTAAAACACTTAAGTGATTATGACGAATCGCTGTGTGTTTTCCAAAATGTAGTATGCATTTGAAATGAGGAAGGATTTAGGTCTGCTTTGTCTTTTCTTGAATTTGAATATTTGTGTGAAATATTAAGGAGACTTTCCCATGACATATTATGATAGTAAAGCATATAAATCAACGTCATGTCTCTTAATATCTCGTTTTTTAGCATTGTCAAAAATAATCTTTTCCCTTGGGATATAAAGTTTAGCTTCTAAATCTATGTCACGTCTCTAGTTGGTCAGCATTGTCAAAATAGTCTTCACCTTTCTTTGTTACGGTCCTGAAATGACCTTGCAATGCAATTTCATGTTTACAATGACGTCAAAATAATTTTGTAACTTTTTGCCAACCGAATGACACTAGAAAGTGTTATTGTCACACATTGTCCCATCACTATCTGCGACTGCGTTGTATTTATAGTTTTATTATGTTTATCGTTCGCTGTGAACACAAACCCCGCTATTTTTACAGACAGAGAAATTTAGACATTGGTAATGAAGAAATAAATCCTATGTTTTTTTTTTAATTCTTGAAATAGTTTTCATCATTGTGTAGACTCTCTTTGTTTATGCTTGTATCGTATTTTGTCATTAGTGGCCAAGTTATGTAACCGTTCTATGTGTATGCTCGGTGACCTGTTCAACTTGTTCTTAATGTTCCATAAGTAGTCGGTATGCTCGTGCATAGCTTACATATATCTCTGTCAATTACTTGTTTACTAGGTATTCATATAGGCATTACATAAAATTATCTATCTAAATTGCTTTCTCTTCGTGTATTTCAGGCCTATTAATTCTACAAGCACGCCTCTGATATATTGATGTCATTTTAGTTTTTATTGCTTTCTCAATTGCCATTACCATTAGGGTACGCAGTTTTATTTATCTTATCACATTATCTAATCTATCGACTTTCATGGATATTCAGCTGTTTAAATGTATTTTTTTCTTCGCTAATTTAGTTCATTTGAAAGCCATAAAGTTGATTTCGATGTTATTAAAGGTTACATCGACATGTCACATGAACCGGATAATGAATTGTTTATCTTATCTTTTCGAACAGAGTCAGTTACTAACCGGAACAATCGATTAACTTCAATATAAATATACCTTAAAACTAGGTTCTGTAAGATCTGTACGAAAGCTCTACAAACATGGGTCACCCTTCGACGAAGGTCGCGACGACAGCGAATGTCAAGCGACCGGCACGCGCAGACGAAATCGCAAGTAAACGTATTCCAGAATACGTGCTCCACACGACACCAATGGAACACAATTGTAACAATAATAGACACGCATCACCGTCCGCCGCGGATTTGTACAACACTTAGTCATGCGCCGCTGTTGGCAATACCGCCAACACCTGAATATTTATCATGGAATTATTGGTGGGATACGTACGATATTTTCGCTTCCATCGCTTTCGCTGGCGCGGGATTTGATGATCCCTGCCTTGTTTATAAGACGTACCTAGTGTTAAAACCAAGTACTAGTAAACCTAGCGTAAAATTTTAAAACAAAAGCGTAAGAATTTATTCTAGTCCTTAGATATAGATATAGAGTTAATGTAGGTACTCCTATCTCATTTTCTAATTCACCTATTAGCTGAACTCTACAATTATTGAAATACAAAATAAGCTCCAAATGACACCGTGCCTTATATTTTCCGTCAGGTAGGTTGTTTGGTGCCTCTGAGGTTGAAATGTATGATAATCGGATTCACGGATCGCGTGATACTCCAAGTATTCGGTTAATTAAGTACCTATTGATGTCTCGAGTCCTTGACAGTTGATACCACGACATTTAGATCCTTATCGTAAAAGCGGTGACATGCTCTACTTTTAGCTTGAAAAACAAAATAAACTGGAAAGTTTGCCGTTAAAATCGTGGTTTTCTGAATTCTTGTTAAAAAAAAAACTCCTTTTCTTGTACACATTTTTAATCAATATTATATTTTGTGTTTCCTTTTAATTTGATTATAAATAAATTTGAAACAACTGCACTATTTTCTAAAATAATAATTGCAATATCATCGCGCTCAGCAACTTTGATAATTAACCCATTTCTCCCAATAGACTTGTAACTCTATATCACCCACTTCATCACGTCCAATGATGTTGGCAGTGATCCTGACACTACAGATTTATCTCCAGAATACTAGTGAATACCGGTAACGCGATCGTAATGCTCGTGAAATGTTGCCATTGCGACGGACAACGACCGATGCTTCGAGATACCCGTCACAGCTATATGATAAATACGTTTAAATGGTTGTGTAACGAATACAGGTGAGCAAGGATCGTTGCCAGGCTTTGGAATTAATTCGTGTGATATATGTTCTAATGTTTCTACGGTACGAGTGGGTCACTGATGTCCCGGGTTCGATCTTGTACAAAAAAATGTGTTTTCCATGAATGCCATGAATGCCTGTTCTTAGTCCTGGGTTTCAGGAGCATTTCATTTGAATGTTTGTGAAAATCCCTCGCGATGCAATTTATGGAGTCCTATTTTTTTTGTTCACATTTTTATGGTTAATTTTGTTGTTTATTACAGTGATGTCGTTTTCCTTTTGACTTGGTAATTTATATTTTATATATCGGTGTATTTTATTATTATACCGTAACTCTGTTGTATGCACATGCTGAAGCATTGAAGTTTCTTGACTTTAGCTCTTTAATTTCGTGCAATACGAACGTTGGCGGGTATTTTTTACCCTGGAATAGTCCACAATTACTATTCATAACCTACATGGAACAGTTAACACGATTATAGTACAAAGCTACTAACTATTCTTAAAATTTGCATTTCCTCATTGACAGAAGAAAATCGTGAGAGACACATTGGCGATCAGTATGTATTTATCGATTACTATCTTTAGCTTCGAGATGCGAGTTGACAAAGCAGGTGTCATATGATAAATAAACTATTGACATGCTGTCAGGTGGTGTCACGTAATCTTAGGTGCAGTTTTTGAAAAATAGGGTATAGGTAGGTAGTATAATATGCACAAATGCATTGCAGAAAACTGTTTAAAAAAAAATAGGAAAATAACGTATTATCATGTTTAAGTAGAAATATTTTTTCGAACTTGAATGGTGCAAAAAAAGAACTATATTTAATTGAATACAAAGCGGTTCATAGTTTGCGTGCACTTTAATACTTAACGCGATTAAATAATGTCATTCCATTAGGTTATACACGCGAGCAAAATTAATGTAAAATGCAGTTCCATGCAACACGTCTAACTAATCAAATAATACATTCATTTATTCTTATTAGTGAAACTTGTTGGGATCGTAAATCTTTATTAGGCGGTGTAATGGTATTGCTGTAACTTCGATGGCTAGGTTTGAGGTAACTATTAGGACCAATATGATTTAAATGGTTTTGAATGGTTTATTAACTTTCATATTTTCCGATCTTTTATATCAGTTTCGCCTGCAGTGTTGTTTGTCTTTCAGCAAATCTTGATCCATTTCCCGGTTTCAGTTTGAGCAGAAATTTTGACAGCCTAATGTTTATTGCGTAAAATATTTTGACATGACATGGAGCGAGTCTCATGATAGACCTGAATGGTGTCCAAAAGCTCCGGTAAAAACACCATCGCGTTTTAATTCGTTGTAAGTAAATATCTTTTCGGGAACTTTGATTCCAAAGCAAGAAAAGCAATCCAATCTTTTTTAAAACAAAACTTATTTTGACATAAGCTTCTTTAAACAAGCCCATTTGATGTAAAAAAAGCATTATAAACATTCACAATTAAATGTCATCAAAATCGTAGATTACAAAATGGGGGCTTTATCTAATCTGACAGTACACGTATTATATTACTCATGACTACAAAACATTTAAATAGAAATATAGATATGTACTATGATTCAGATTTGACTTTTTCCAATATTGCACACACAATCAGGATCCAGCATACTTTGTTTCAGTTCATTAATTTTAGGGGTATCCCACTATTAACGGTTGTATTAAATGTTGGTAACATCAATCATTATTTCCGAAAAATTACGAATGTCTGTTAGTTAATTTCACCACGCCAAACCCAGCGCGCGCGCGACCTGTCTCGGGTTCGATCCCTGCGTAGGACAAGCACTTGTGTGATCCGCGAATGCTTGTGTCAAAATCTAGATGTCTTTGCAATGTATCTTTAACTGGGATGATTGTGAAACCCCCGCGACACAAGGAATAAGAGTGGGAATCCTCTAAAAAACCAATCTGCTTGCCCTAAATATACCTTTATGACCTTTCATGTATAATTTGATACGCAAAGAGGCCCCTCGGTTTATAGACGTTAGTCCCACCGACCTATTGAAGGTCGTAGGGAACCGTCGGATACAAGTTTTATACGACTATTTAAATTATTGGGTAACAGTTTATACTGGCCCTTATTGTGGGCCTTGAGGAACTCCCGATGGAAAATTAACAATAGTAATTCACTCAATCTTTACATAGTAGGGAATTGTTAAACGCTTGTGTACTTTTTAAACATCTTATTCATTGACAAATGTCCCATATGGTGGCAGGTATGCATGGCTTAATGTAGTAATACCTCGTAATAAATTTTAAACATCTTAACGTTAACCGAACCTATGTTTTGTAAACGTTGAAATTCTTATTTGCAAGAAGTTAAAATAAATTCACCTCTTAACCCTGCAAATACCATAAATCTTTGATCACAACATCATAATAAATCCAGTAATATATTTACATGGAACAGGTGAACGGTTTGTTTTGAATACTGAAACATTACAAATACTAAGAATCGGGTTTATCTCACAAAAATAGCTATTGAATCATGCCACTGTGACTGGTGGAGCGTTATTTTATTTTTCCTTGTCTATTCTCGTGTTTACTCATGTTAATTGCGAAATTTTGAGTTCTATGAACGGGAATGTTGTGATTGGCAACGCTCATGTCATTACCACTAATGTTGATCTGTCTACTTTTACTGTAGCGTTGTGTATAGATAAAATAATCTAAAAAACAACATTGGCTACCAATATAGCACAAACATTACAACGCACAATTTCTCCGAAAACTTTCCCAGATTAAAAACAACAGCTGTTTTTGTTCCAAAGTAACTTTTATAAAACACTGGATAGTCCGTTAAAAATGTCAACCTCGAAACGCGTCCCAATTTTATGACGGATTTTAAGCATTATTTATTTTATGCAGAACGTGAAAATTCAGTGGAACTAGGTACTAATTGTAAATGCAGATGTCTGTTAATTTGAAATGTTTTGGGAGGATTTTTAGCTTTGCTCATAAACACCTAGTATTTATAACTAGGTGTTTTGGTGATCGTTATTGTTATGCTCCTAAAGTTTATCGCTGTGGCCTTCAAAATTGTAATATGCTTTGCAAGGAAAGTATCGCGGATTTACATATGTAGAAGTATTTTTGATAACGTTAGTCAATTGAATCTTATCGTGGCTTATCCAAAGCATTATTTTCTATCTATTATAAATAAATATATTAATTCACCATTCCGCCCTCTATGAATAGTAAATTAAATTATTACAGAAATATTTGCTGCAAATTATTAAGACTAGGAGTCATTTCGGTTTGGTTGGTTTAGTTGGAAGTGTTATTTTTTTGAAAGATAGCAGATTTTATACATATGTTTTTAGACAAAGTGCGTAAGCTTTTCTAACAAAAGATTTATTTATGGTCTCATCATTTACGTCCTTGGCTATTGCCAAGTTTGTTGTCAACGAGATTCCAGTTTCACTAGATTCAAGTGCATTTGTCCAATTTTTCGTGTTGATACATTAAATATAGAGCCGATGGTTTTTATGATCACAGTGAATGCAATAGATCGCTACATAGTGGCAACCAGATGGCGATAGCTACCCGTTGATTAGATGCACATTCCTCTCAATTACATGAGCTGTTTCAGTACACACTGATTCGTTCCAGACATTTTCTATGAAATAAACTCTAGACATTTCCGAAAGACGGTATCGCTGTATTACGCTGGACGGTTTTGCCACCGTCCAAGAATCTTATGTTTTATTTCAATTTTATAATAATGTCTTTGACATCAATAAAACACCTAACAAAGTGATTATTTAATTACCTGACTACCTATAAACTTGATTATAATAAATAAACAACACTTTATACCTCGCAAACATGAATTAAAATTTTCGTTAATTCTAGTTTTATGGTCTGGAAACGTTGTCTGAAAATTAGGAAATTAAATAACAACACGTATTAAATTAAAAACGTAAGCCTATAAACTAAAACACAGGACCGCTCGAATTTCACAGATTTCGACAAGGCATTCTAAACATGGGTATACCGAATACTCCAACGTAACATAATCATTGAGATCGCCACCAAAAATATAGTTCACTTATAATGTTACTACGTGATTAAAAATACGTGAGTTTAAAAGTTTATAAACACTCACCATGTTTGTGTGTGTGTTGCGCGGTACGTTCGTCCTGTACGAGGGTCGGTCGCGGACTGGAGCCGGCGGACGACGCGGCGACTATACCGGCCTGTTATCGTGCAATGACGTAATTGTTGCATTTGTGCACGCTCGGGTTTGTTCGCTGTGTGCCGATATTGTTGGAGAAATTGGAGCATTTTGTATGTTTTATACAACTTTTTATGTCGAGACCTTATTTATTTGGATCATTAAGGGAATAAAAGCTTTGAGACTGAAATGTTTTTTCTGCCTCATATAAATGGCGGGACTCCGCGCGCTGTGTCTTTAATCTGGAGATGAGACATTTGAAGGGGAGATTCCGAAAGTTCATAACAGACAGATTTTAGCTTTGACCAGCCGTGGATAATAGTTTTGTAGTAGGTTATAAATTACACCCCGTACTAGAACTTAAAATACAATTTGTTTATTTATTTATTTTATTACTTTATTGCACATAAATACACACACTTGGACAATATGTTCTTGGAAAATTTGCTGTCGATTTTCAAAAAGACAGCTCTATCAAAATTATAGTAGTGTTCCTTACTTATGTATCAGTGTAATATTTCTCGGTACAGCGTGTACACTAATAGACTGATAGTGCAATAGATTACAACAATGAGGATAAAATGATATATTTTTGTTTCCGTCGAATTCATGAACTTCGAACTTTGTGCTGCTGTTTGTATTCATCGCTGAAGAATGAAGCTCAAGCGCTTTCCAAATTACAATTACTTAGTATTATTAAGTAATTGAGCTGTCCGTAAACTATTTGTATCCACTATGCTTAAATGATTGTACTTATGAGCCATATTTTGAATAAAAAGTTTGATATTTTGTGATGCACGTGCGTTCTGTAGAAAAGTCACTTATGGAGCTTATCTGGAGTCATATTAATATGATTTTGGAGTTCAATAAAAATTACGGAATAATTTAATTTCTAAAAACTAGTTGATGTAGGTTTATAGGTACAGGTTCACAGGGTTAATTATTTGAATAAGAATAACACCAATAAAACGTTTTGTATCCTTTCCTGACGAAGTCCTTTTTTCTTGCAGACCTCCAGTCTTGTACCAGATCGGTGCGAGGTGACAAGACTTCTCAAACAATTGTGCAGTGGCGATACATCCAGGTAACTTAATTATATTCAATCATCGTTTAGAAACCCTAACTCAGTTAAATTGTCCGAGTCGCGATCCTGCTGCCATGGAGGAGCAAGATCGCGTAAGGAGATTAGTCCATGGGCCAATAAGTCACTGTGTGAAAAGTTTTTGGTCAAAACAGTCTGTTGATTAAGGGTTTATTGAAGTAGAGTTGAGTTATTATACTACCAAAGGTAGTTAACTTTTACAAAAAAAAACCACCATCATCTTGTTAATCACTATCATTTTAGTCTTAAGTTCAATTTTCAAAGGATCCGTCATCGATTATTCAATACTGCTTTATTTTATCTAATAATTTATTTATTTCATTTCCCAAGCAACTTAAATATCACATTTCCGGTACCTTACATAAATAATCAAATTACGTGTATTAATCTAATCATAAATACTAAGACTTTTCTTTGAACAACAAGTAGGAAAAACAAGTGTTTTGCACGGATTGGTTTTTAACGGCGAAGTACGTCTATTATAAGCTATTCCATTCAACCATCCTGTGTCTGAAAAACCATCTAAAGAACAGGAATCGTTGTTTCACCTCAAATAGGTAAAATACTGGTCTGAAATCTAACGACATCAGACTTTTATGGGTTATGGATGACAGCGCCATGGTTAGACGCTCCTAGGACCTTGTAGATTATGACTATAATGGAGGATTACTAATGTTTGTTCTATTTACAAGGTAAATACTGATATACTAACGGATATGACTGTTTTTATTTTAATTATCTACCGACTTTTATGTTTACCTGTATGGAAGATTAGTATCGATTTTATAGTTGCGTAGATTATTTTTGTTTTTCTTTGATTACTACTAAATTATGAGAAATCTCTCTTCCAAGATTTAGCTCGGAATTCGAACCTTCACCTTACAGTCTTGAGTCAATGCAATATACATCTTTAAGCAGTTGACACAAACGATTCTTTAAATAGCCTTTACACACGATTTCAAACCAATTAATTACCATCCAATTCAGTCTTATACCTTTATTCGGTATTTCATTAACTACAATCGTCGAGTAACGGGCGCAAACTATTTCCATCTCATTTTGATAAAGCGTCGTAGATAAGGATGGAGATATGACAAAAGTTTAGTGGGCATGTAACACCTACATGTTGTCCGAATCGGGTGAAGTGACTAATTACACATGATGGGATGAGGTGTAAGACGACTCGGAACACTAAACGTACACACTAAATATGGGAAAGGATTACCGATTAGGGTTCCATTGACTCAGGTTTCGAAAAAGATTTGTTTGGGATAAGAATTTACGCCTCATGTAATTGCGGAATTGATTAGACATATTCAAATATATTCAATTTATTGAATTTATCCTACTAATATTATATACGCGAAAGTCTGAAGGGATGTTTGTTCATCTTTCACGCAAAAACTACAAAACGGATTTAGATTAAACTTATACAATTTATACTTTACACAGAGTGTTTGTTATCTGGATTAACACATGGGATAGATTTTATCTCGATTTAATATTCCCGTTTAATCATTTTCGATTTTTGACAGGCCGGCCCGCGGGCAACAGCGTGTATTAATATTGTGTAATTACTTCATATCGTATTTATTTTTTGTAACGCAATTCCGATCTAAACATACTCTCTTTTCGTTCAGGAAATGCCGATGCATTTTAAATAAGCCTGTTTAGATAAGAGAGTTTGTAAATTTCTATTATTAGAATACAAACAATATATCGACGGAAATATATGACGGAACCACAAATGTTAAACAAACTCTTCGTCCATTAGTCGTTAGCGCCATTTTTTACCAGTAACCACTTCATCCGATACAAATGTAATTGTTGGGTGCGTGGGCTCGCGCCGGTCAAAGCGCACTTAGTACATGGGAAACGGAATCAACCCACAATGTTTGTAACGGATATGGATTTATTACAATCTTGACCATCAGATAACTATTAAATTTGTACCGTAGTAATACTAATCTGAATGAATATGATTCTACGTAATAACGACAGAATATATTGAAGTTCAAAAATCATCAGTCATTTATTCAAATTTAGCTCCTAAGTTGCACTTCTTGAAGTTCAAATTACTTTGGACAGCACCCAGTTTCGCCCACCCTAAATCGGTTTCTAGGTGCTCTTGCTGTTCAGAAGAAACGTGAGAGAAAAAAGTACTACTAGAGACAAATGTAATTGGTGCTGCCATAATTTCACTGTTAGGCAAATATTTAGGTCATTTAAAGTCTTAAAATCTTATCAAAGATACGCTTATTAAAACTTACGATTGAGAACCCTATATGAGTGGCCTGCAAAAGAAAATTACGGAGTTATTTAATCACCATTAAAACATTTTATTATATGACATTCCAGACGTTATTGTTCTTACTATGCGGTGCTCCAGGTAATTGTTGATTATTGGATAAATAGGGTAACAATAAAAATATCTATTATATAGATTATTACCATTAAATATGAAGTTATTTAAATTGAAAACATTAATAAATAGAGCTTCCAATTCTTACTGTTGTTAGTACCAAATCAAACTGTTTTTAATTTAGTTTTTAACGTTACCTAAAGAAAAATGTATTTTATTATTGTATGTATTTTATTATGTTCTTCCAAAACGTATAAAAATTTTTCGGTCTAAAAGTACTTCAATACAAATTCCATCGCATTATGGCACGATGCATGGTAATGTAATATACATAAGGTTTCTGTACGCATGTTTAGGGCCTAACAGGCATAAAAACATTTTGATTATGACTTGGACTATTGACTTCATCTTACTAAAGAGCAAGGTTTTCATAAAATTATTTCCAAATCTATTTATTAAAACATCATAGAATATATTCTAGTAATATAGTTCTCCATAATCAACATAAACGTTTTCCTAGAAATAATAGAATAATCCCTATTATCTATAACCTGTAATCCTACAGATATATTAGGCACTATGAGCCTAATGTTACATTCGTTTCACAACAGTCTATTATTTTTAATTGACTTATTATTTTCAGTTGTTTTCCAATCTCTCATATGATAAGGTTCGAGTGTGTATACTACGGACTTGGCCTTCGATAAAAAATAAGGCTTGCTGTTTCATGAATGAAATCTTTATCTTTTTTCTTTTATCGCATCTAATTATCCGATTGTCGGAGTTCATTAGTGACGTTTGTTTTGCTGATTTGGTTACGATGTTACACGGAGTCGTATGCGTTGGGTATATTCAAGTGGTCCTGAAGAAAGAAAACTGCGACGGTTGCAGACAGGTGGTAGCTCGAATCTCTATAAATCCCGAGATTCCTAAAATGTATCTCTTTATGCTATGCCTAATTGTCTTTTGTGTCTATTTTATTTCGGCAGTTATTTCTTACGATGAATAGCAACTGAGTAAAGGCTTCTAAAAGAAAACTGTTAACTACGATTTGAGAAAAATGAACATTATTTTCAATTTAAAAGCCTACGCGGTAAAATACATATGAGTGAAACGATTTAAAAATATTTTGGTACACGCTACGTAAGAAAATTGTTTAAAAATATATTTTTCTTTTGTTTACAAACAAAAACGTCTAAAGCTTTAGTAGTGGCACTGTACACAAATATCAACGTTATCACTTGATTTATCAACATATACCTACGTGTTGTTCTGTGGCAGATAATATTCTTTACATGTTATTTATACGATCGCCTTTTCTCGAAAATTAACTTTATTGATAATTCTTATAATATTTTCCTTAATGTTTCATCGAAGCGCTGATTCCGAATGCCTGAATATTGATTAATTTGTACGCGATACCACAGAATATACATTGGCGATACTTCAATTGTTTTCATGTAGGTATCGAGATACAGCAACATTCTGTTATCAAAGTAATAATAAACTTAAGACCAAAGTGGATTAAAAATGATAATCAAATTATTATGCGTAAATTCTTTTACGTCATAAATGTCAAATGCGTAAAATTAACTCGTATTGCGACGCTCAAACGGCCATTACTTCTGAAGTTATTTGATAATACGTGGTAAAACCAGCTCTTGTAGGGAAACGATAGGGACGAGTTTTTTTTCCGTTGTTTTATGTATAATAATGCATATTTTTTACTCGGCCTACAAACATAAACTGTTCAAATCAAATTGAACAGAAGTTACGCGTCATATAAATTTTACTGTATTGTCACGTCACAAGCACCTTGTCCTAAACTTTAAAGCAGTTTGTCGTTGTCAATTATAGTTTTTGTGAAAAAGGAAAAAATGCCTGTCTAATATTATAACAACTATCTAACTGAGGGACTAAATAGATATTTACTTTTTATACCCAGTTGTCATCCCTATTGCAGTACTCTTAGAGCGTCGCGTCGTCTCACCATAACCGACAAGTGATTTAAGCGGTGGTGGTAGTCCCCCCGTGTCCCGATGAGATCACTAGATGGTATAGATAACGCCGTGCCATGGACGCCATGGTGTATCACGTACGGAGCCCATAATAACGTACCTACCGAGCTCCTTTCTAGACGGCTACGTGGTCGCAGTAGCTGTGGCCCGGCTGCTATTGTTTCAGCTATGGTAGATGATGCCATACGTGCTTAATGGTATAATAAAACCGCATACTGGTTTTATTAGGTTTTTCTACTCGTAATAAGTTATTAAGAGTTTTAGATGAATGATATAATGATTAATGGCGATGCGGTGAATTATATTTTTTTGTGTCATCGAAGAATATTGTTCATTTTTTAATCTACTCCCGCACTGAGGAATTTAATCGTCATGTCGTCCGGGATTTAACTTTAAACGTATCGCATGCTGCGTGCGACACTGATTGCACGGATAACACCACTCTGCTATCCGTGCAGTCAGTCTTATACAATACTACTGTCTTGGTGAAACCTATCCTATCTCGCAATACGATATAAAAATACACCTTAAATTCCTCGTTAATAGAACTACCATCCAAGATAGACAAACACGTTACAGTACAAGATGGCAAACAAAACACAATTTGTCTACAAATTAATTTGTCATCTTTAAAACTCCTCTTTAATTAACACACTATGTGCACTCGGTAAAGCTCACGTGCGATTAGGTCACTCTGTAACCATTAGCGATGCCGCCGAAGTACTCGATGGTGCTTCTATGCTAATGTCGGTGTTTACTCCAGTGGACAGTTGAAGGTCGGAAACATCTCTCATTACACTTTATTGACATCTATTTACTTTGTTAATTAGTTGCAGGTACTATGTAAGTATCTGTAGTTGTGTGAAGTATGTGTATGGGAATGCATGTTCTAGAATTCTGATAGCCAAGTTTTGTATGTTTTCATGATTTCATTTTACTACTTCAGTAGTTCATTCAATAGTTACCTTACCTATAGACGGTAAAAAAAATAGAATGTTCTATATTTGGAGGGTATGCTTTCAACTCTATTACTCAGGCTCCGTTTTCCTGTCTGTCCGTCATTCGGTCTGTGGACAGGCTGTATCTCATGAACAGTTAGACAAATTCAGAAAAAGATATAACTATCGATCTATATTATCGGATAACTTAGAAGAAAATTAAATATTGCTTGATGTTACCATATATAGTTAAGCATGTCTCCTTACAAAACACGGATAAAAAATTATGCGTGCCTGCTTAAGTTTCAAATAATAAAACTTTGATTATACCTATACCAATCCCTTACCTAGTATCAATAAAAATAAAAGCAGCGTGTTGTTTAATTACTTAATTATCTCGAGAGCATTAAACACCACTCAGGCCGCTCGACGGGTGACATATTTACAACCTGATCCAATTACAGTCGTAGGTGTGCACCAACTAAACACAACAACTCTATATAATTCCTTCAATCTAGTTGGATTATAGTCATCATATATTGACTGGCTTATTGGACTAGTGGTTCAAACTCCCATACCAGAGGTCGCAAGTTCACTCAGGACTAATGTTTGTATAATTATTTATTTTATTTATTTATTTACATTTATTTATTTTATAAGTGAGACAAAATCTTGTATCTTGCTTTGCTTGTAGCTTTCGTAAACATAAAAATCAAATGATCCGGTTCGGGACACAATAGTTCGATCAGCATATGTTTGACAATGTTATTAGAAATACTTTGAACTGCAATATTTTAGAGTGACTGATAAGAATTTAACCTCGACTGTAAAATGTTAACATAGTCATCGGCAAAAATTGTTCCTATCTTAGGCAACTATGGCAAAATCACATCAGCACCTACTCAAATTAAAAGTTAACAATCCTATTAACTCCCGGACTGCTGCAAACGGGCTTTAAGTTAGTAAAACGCGAAAATGATGATATAATCGTCGTTGCTCTGATCCTTACATTGATACGACCTTGTATGATGTCACCGCCTTTCAAGCAATCGTCTCAACCCGAAAACGCACTGGATTTACACGAATATGACTATTTTTGTTCGATAGTCTTACTTGATACTTCTGTTTGGCGGTGACGTAAGTTTTAATAATGACTAAAAAGTAAAAGCGACCAGGATATTAAACTAACTCTGAAAGCATTGATTTTCTACAATGAAATGAGCTCTTTATTTAATTGCCAGAAAGAAAATTGTATTGGTAGGTCAAAACGAAAGTTAAAACTTTGGGACAAAACTGTCATAATGTCCTACTAGTAGATAATAATAAAAGCTCCCGTTTCCGCTTTTTCAATCGACTCTAAAGAAATAAGAAACTCCGATTCATTCAAAAATACCTAGCTACAGATAACACCAATAACGTAACAAAGAAATAGCTTTCCATGATAAATATAGACAAATCACGAACACAGCTAAAAATTTACATCGATCTGACCTTGACCTTCGGAGGTAAACAGGGAAGACTGTTGGATGCGCTCTCCTCGGTGATATGACAGCCTGGTACCGCGGCGAAGAACACGCGAGGGTGTTAAACACAAGATTTCTAGATAGGTAGTTGTTTATTTCCATCATCACTGATACTAATAACTAGAATATCACGTGTATACTTTTTGAAATAAAGTAATATGGTTTTATTCAAGTGTGTTTTCGTGCTTCATCACGGAAGAAATGGTCCTGGAAGAGAAATGGACTATGCAAAATTTTTCCCTCACTCTTAACAGCGGTAATTTTGTAATCCACTGGCATAAGAAACCTAAACACCATTCGCGAATAGTTTGAAAACAAAACAGGCCTTTTCACAGGTAAAAGATACGCGATTAATTTAAAACTTTGCTCACTGCAAGCTGAATGCTAGATTACAGCTTAAATTACCGTATCGTGTTAGTTTAAACGTATTTAACAGCCTTTGTAAATAATTTATTGAGATGTCGATCCTTCATTCTTGTGCCTACATGTCTGCGGTCACCTAGCTCTTACCTACATACTTTATTGTATTAGCTTTAAATGCTGAACAGTTAATTAATCTCATAACATTAACATTTCGTTTATGACACAATCTTCGCAAATATAACACCTCTGCTTGACCTTTGGGGGTGAATAATGTTGAAATATCTACAATATGAGGGGTGGGATCACAAAAGCGTGTCACATGGAGTGTTTTCATGCGTGGTGTCTAGACGGCGACACCCCGACACCCAGGGGTCCTGCCCAGCCCGCACGTACGCCTGTGCCCTTCTGATGTCCTGCTCACGATTATGACGTGATACACTTTAATCAAGCTAATAAAGTTTTTAATTAGCTCCGCTAATTTGTCTGGAATGTTGCCTAATAGAGCAAGAGCCCGTGAACCCCAGACCTTCGTTATTTTATAAAAGCTGAAAGTTTGTCAGCGCATACTCCCAACCCAGGTAAGAACGATGGACCATTATGAAGTTTGGGTTATAGTGGCTTAGGCAGGTAAACGGTACTAAAGGTCTGAAAATACCGATCTAAATTCGTCAAATAATAAAGTGCGATTTTTTGATATTATCTTCAGAATATTATAAAAAAACCCCCTTTTTCATTGCCAGACACTTCACATCGTGGCAACCCCTTGCCAGACACCCTTAATGTTCATGAAATTATAGTTTAACTTACGTTATAGTATAAAAGCTGATTTTTATATATAATACTTGGGTAATAAGTAGATGATGTTTCGTCATTAGCCAGACAATTTTTATAGTTCCAACCCCTTGCCAGACAAGCATGTAGGGTAGCTGTAGGAGCGAGCGCGAGGCAGTATGTATATGAGTGAGTGCGAGTGAGATGGCGAGTTAAGTCTACCGCGATACCTCACTGCGCAGTTGTTATTTCTACTTTTTTTTTATTTATTTATTCAGTTAACACAGGTACACGTTATACTTATGACATAGTACAGTGTCTCACAAAACAGTACACACTGTTTGTCTGCGAGATCAAAAGTATATAAACTTATAAAAAAAACTTAAATTATACGTATTATTATATAAACTTATAAAAAAACTTAAATTATACATATTATTATATAAACTTATACTGCGCATGTATTGTTTAGTACTCAGTACATGTTTACATCAGCTAAAATAATATAATATAGTATGATACGTAGATTATATGTTTACAATTTGTTTATGTGACTTTTTAAATAAAAGTGATTTTGTATTAAAAATAAGTCATGGGTGATACATTAATTTGTGTTATTTGCAACAAAAGTAGTGGCAAAATAACATTATTTTCTGACGAGACATTGAAAAAATGTGAATTAATTTTAAAATTGCGAAAAAAACATAACCTTAAGTACAATGACATCATTTTTCCACGTGAATACACAGAGGGTGGCTATCACAGGGAATGTTACAAATCATTCACAGGGCTAATGAAAAAATATTTTACCTCAGAACCAAAAAAATCTCAAATTTTTAACAATTTAAGGTAATTGTAGCATCGAATGTCTTTCCTTAAGATGTTTTTAAAATTTACATAGATTATTAGTTAAATAAATCTGCGCCAAAAAGTTTATTTGCATGAGTCATTCTAATCACAAATCTCTTCTTAAGACATACAATGTTTGTCTGGCAAGGGGTTAGAACTATAAAAAATGTCTGGCTAATAAGGAAACATCATCTAATTATTACCCAAATATTATATATAGAAATCAGCTATTACACTTTAACGTAAGTAATGATATAATGAATATCATTC
The DNA here is from genome assembly GCF_003590095.1 of Trichoplusia ni. Lineage (NCBI taxonomy): Eukaryota > Metazoa > Arthropoda > Insecta > Lepidoptera > Noctuidae > Trichoplusia > Trichoplusia ni. The sequence continues at coordinate 13,452,318 of NC_039488.1, read as the reverse complement.
TTATCATTTATAACGAATATTTAATTAATAATAATTGAAGATAGCACATATTATTGTTTTAGTTGATGTAAGCATGTATTAAATACTAAACAATACAAACGCATCTCACTCGCACCCACTTATATACATACTGCCTCGCGCTCGCTCCTACAGCTACCCTACATGCTTGTCTGGCAAGGGGTTGGAACTATAAAAAATGTCTGGCTAATGACGAAACATCATCTACTTATTACCCAAGTATTATATATAAAAATCAGCTTTTATACTATAACGTAAGTTAAACTATAATTTCATGAACATTAAGGGTGTCTGGCAAGGGGTTGCCACGATGTGAAGTGTCTGGCAATGAAAAAGGGGGTTTTTTATAATATTCTGAAGATAATATCAAAAAATCGCACTTTATTATTTGACGAATTTAGATCGGTATTTTACACACCTTTAGTACCGTTTACCTGCCTAAGCCACTATAACCCAAACTTCATAATGGTCCATCGTTCTTACCTGGGTTGGGAGTATGCGCTGACAAACTTTCAGCTTTTATAAAATAACGAAGGTCTGGGGTTCACGGGCTCTTAGACCATAATGTGATTTTATTACAAGCTTTTATGAAAATAGTGCGTCTATTTTGGAAGAAAATCAGTAAAGTTTTGTTTAATGTTCTTTTTGTTATCTATTAATTAATTTAACGCGTGATCAATTAGTAAGTTAACGATTAAATGTTTGGACTTAAATGCGTTTCGCTTAATATAAAAAAGTTATGTTATTTTTTTAAATGAATTAAAAACATTACTTTGTAAGAAAATCTACGTTTATCAACCAATATTTGCTAATTGTTGACCTGCATACTGGCACTCGTGCTTGCACTCGCGTATCATTATGTGCACAATTGAAGTTTATCACCAGCACAATGAATAGGTCCTCGAAATGATTGCTCGTCACGTTTCTAAGCAAGTGTCATCATCTTGGTAAACTGTTACAGTTCCGATTTTATTAATTGGAACGAATATATTTTATTTCAATAGTTAACTTTCTGAACACTTTTAAGTAAGCAAAATCTTCGCATGTTTCAAGATTATTGCATACAATACCACTGATAATTTGGTATGCTCCTAATATCTTATCCCTTAATTACTAAAGAGTTTATTGTTCGATCCTAGTTACATTATGCTTTAACACTTACATATGTATAGGACGTCGCGTTATAAAATGTGAGTGTACAGCTAATATTAGTTCCAAAGCGTATCGTGATGTTCCCGTACAACGACAGTAAATATTTAAAACGAGGTAGTTCCAAAAATGTGTTTGTTTGTACTTGTAGGGCAGAGCGTGTGACGGGGAGCAAGAATGCTCAGTTGCTGTACATCAACGGCAGCAGTCCTCGACAGCCGAGTACGCCGCAGTTGCTCAGAGTAAGTAACTAGCACAATTTCATTGATCTCATTGATTTTATAATAATTTCTGCATATTTTTGTAACGCTTTTAGGGTGTAACTTAAAAAAATTACGCATTTTTTTCAATATTATTCTTATGTTAAGGTGACTTTACCCTTTAGCCCTAACTTTAACTTAGTATAACTCTTTCTTTCACAGATACTAGAAGAGACAATTCAGAAGAAGGTTCCTAAGCCGCTGTTCCAGAAGCCATCGTCAGCCCGCGGCCCGGACCGCTACCGGCTGACCTTCAACATCGCGGAGAAGACCACCGACATGATGTTCCAGTACCGCACCAAGTTCGTGCAGCACATGCTCACCAGCTCGCTGTACGCCAACAGCGTATTCGGCAAGCCTTGGGAGATGATTGGAAGGTAGGACTGATTAAAATTTTGCGAATAATTGTTAGATGCTATTTCACTTTGATGGGAATAAGTTCTTTCTAGAGCTGGAATGTTTTTCTTCCTTTATAAGTAATTTGGGCTGGTTCCATGAGACTCAGGATAGAGAATCGTGGAAGGATTTGGGGGAGGCCTTTACCCAGCTGTGGGACACAGTGGGCTAGATAAAAAATAAGTAATTAAGACCAAGTAAAATATGTCGTCTTACTCAGACGCCTAGATGGTACATCTAAAATTTTCATCTGTCATCTTTTGGCTTCTCAACTTTTATTTACAAAAACTTCCTTCCATAATTACAAAGCAAATCATACCAACTTGAGTATACATTATAACATCTCAAACTCATAAACCACCCTAAGATATCACATGACGCAACAGACTGTTACATAGGGGAGACCAAGGGGCCAAAAATGACGTCATAGATCTGCGTCTTGAGTCATCCCCACAGTCTAGCCGTTGTAAAATATTACGACCCCTGTATTCAATAATATTATTAATAATATCCTCATCATAAATCGCTAGTGATGTAATAATAGCAAATGCCAGTGTAGTGTTTGTTGCTCATCTTTTTTCTGTAGGAGGCCTTTAATAAGATACAACGTTGTTTATGCTATGCAGTTTTCTGTGCCTACTAAAAAATGTTCAAGTGGTGATTATATCGGTTTTGATACTTATTTTTGACAAGAAGCTTTGCATATAAAGAGTTTGGATTCATAGATAGGCTACTCAGGCTTTGGATACATAGAGTTACATAGATATTTGGATGTATAAAGTAGAGCCCCCATAAGAGCTACTTCTTATAAGCTATATTGTAAGGAACAACCAGCGTACTTACTAGGCGCCTCTTTATGGAGGATTTCTTTTTTTATTTCTACCTTTAAGCCACAATATATCTAATTTTACTTAAACAAAATACTCCAGATGATTAATATAAATCTTTCAATCCATAGTATATCGGAACAGATCATCGACGAGCTGTTGCTAGGCTGCATGAAGGAGATGGAGCTCAGAGACCTGATACAGGAGCTGTACAAGCGCGAGACCATGACCTAGCCGCCGCACTACACACAGTGTCACGGCACATTTTATACGAGTTGTTGTTTTATTAAAATTATTATAAATACCCGGTGGCTTCATTTTAGTATTAAATAAACTTTTGTTCTTGCCGAAGTTGTTAAATTATTATTTAAGGGTAGGAAAACTAATTATTGTAGACGTGAGTTTAGGTTCAACCTACATGATGAAGACTTCTTTTATGTAAATGTTTTCTAAATTCGATGCAAAGCTGATCTTTGCAAATTATTAATTGTAAGTGAACCATCATCAGTTGATGTTATAAGAAGGAGTTCCGAGTAAATTAAATCACAAGCTAAAACTTAAATACATACTTTATTACAAATGCATCTACATACACTCTTGAAACACAGTTCAATTTATCGAGTTGCTTACATGGACCCATCAGTCTTACTGATCATGATATGAAAACACTGCTTAATGCTAAAATTCATGAAAACTGTACAAATTCACAAATATTTACATTATAATAGAAATACTTCAGTTCTGTAGAACTAGTCAACAATATACATTTAATTACATAACTCGAAAGTAACATGTTATTCCATTGGGCCTCGAATTGAAACGAAGTCAATGACATGACGATATTTCAAAGTTATTATTTTGTATAAATAATTTCAATTACCCTCTATTGTTAGATCACAAGCAAATTTAGAATGAATTGTATCTTGATTCTAGTGCCAAAAATCCGTAGGTTTATACAATGTTGCTTCAAACACAGACTTTTTTCATAAACTATTTTATAACTCGTACTAAAATGCTACATGTATTAAAAAATGATATGTCGTATAAATATTTATACAAAAAAGGCACTTACAATACGACTAGTTATACATCCTGCATTAACAAAATGTCCAAAAGTTTTAAATTGTGATCTCAAACTTAAATTAAATCACTTATTTTGATCAATAGCTGCCATCTTGTACTGCTTCACTTAATATCACTATTTTAATACACGTCTGAGTCATCTTTGTTCATACTTAATCGAAAAGAGTTTAATACTTTACTAAAGTTGTCTTTTTGTCGTTTCAAAGTATCGTTTTTATCCATCTTGGGTAGTTTTGGTATACTCTCTGTACTGGATTGGTCTGTTTGAGATGCTTCTTCTGGCGTCGTCGCATCTGATTTCTTTAGTCTTGGCTTCAAAAGCTGCGGACCACCAACCGCGAATATATTTTCTAACTTATTCTTTAAATCTTCTCTACTTAATGATGTATCTTCTTCCTCTTCTTCTTCTTCTACATTTTCTGGAACTGGGATTGTTATAGGTTCTGGTGCCTTTTCCTCTGTATTGACGGCACGTAAAATTTGTGCAGGATCCCTTGATAATAGTTCCTTCTTTAATTCTAAAAACATTGATGGCCGATCTCGTATTGCTGATAACTCTGTGTTCGCTAAAACATTTCCTGTTGAGAGCGACCGCTGTCTGGGTTCCTCTTCTTCATTAGGAACTATAGATTTTTGGAATATATTGTTTAACTTGGACATGAACTTAATTTGTCTGTCGCTACCAAACCTCATGTTGGCATCACCTTGCGAATTATTTGAAGTGATACTTACTCGAGGCTCGTCAGCTTCCTCGTCTTCTACTTCTAGTTGTGGATATCTAGGTATTACTGTATTGAATTTCTTAAAGTTAGTAGGAGGAGTAGATGCTTTAAAATAATTCTCATCTAGAGGCGGCGGTGGTGGGGGCGGAATAAAAGGAACATCGTTATCTTCAACTAGTTCACTCAAAGCGGGTCTGTCAATCGTATCTGAATATCCGGATTCATCTGTTCGTGAATTCGTTTCGTCACTTTCGTTAAATGCAGTTATTTCCTCATCATCATAATTAGGGAAGTCTTCATTACCGTCTACCTTTTCTTCTTCTTCGCTTACCTTAGGCAAATCTTCTCGGTGTACTTGAGCAACTACGTCATATTTGGATAAAACTTGATTATTGGATGCATCGGACCCTGCGTCGGAAAGCTCGCTTAAAGACTTTCTATGAGGTATGCTACCTTCATTAACTGTAGTATCCTTATCGTCTTCTTTTATTTCTTTTAAACTTATCACTTCTCCGTATGTATCTTCTTCAGCTTGCAGAACTTGATCCAACAAGTCTATTATTTTTGCTTCTTTCTCTTCGTTATTCTCGATTTGTATATTTTGTATTATAACGTCTTCGACTTTGCTTCCTCCGACATCTTTGTCTTGTAATTCGTTGTGTATCTTCTGAACATGGTCATGTCGGTCCTCAGGGTCCGCAGAACGAGCTAATGTATCAGGTGGGGTGGGAGACTCCACCACTATTTGTACAATAACAGGTGCTTTGCCGTTAGCATTTTTACCCGAGTATGGCTTGCTGTATGCATCAGGTTTGCTTCTGCCAGCCTTTTGCTCATAGCAGAAGAGGCATATGAAGTAAATTGGGATACCTGCAAACATAAACAAATAATTCCATCATTTCAGCAAAGAACATTTCATCATAATCCCGGGCATCTTTTTCACTTACCTAACAATATCCAAATTCCAATTCTTATCCATGTGTGATAATTAATAACAACCATTAGATGCACGTTTGCGTATATGCTGAGGCAAGGAATGAACGGCACTAGAGGCGTCTGGAAACAAAATTTGAAATCGTTATTAATAAAATATGTAATAGGAATAATACTACAAAAAGAAGGAAAAACACAAACCTTGAATGATATCTCGTCATCACTGGCAGGCTGCAGCGCCATGACGAGCACGACTATGATTGCCAGGATATGGAGTATGATACCTGGAATTAGTGGCTTCGATGTGTGGAGACAGACCACGGCTATGGCTATACACAGGCATACTGAAACAAGGGCAACTCGATATAACGTCAATAGTACAGTGGTAGGTATTTAATCTCGAGGATCAAAACCTATTATAGGGGCAATTTTCGCTGCTTTTTTGAGTGGAGGCTCTATGGCTACCTTCCAGCTCCAGAATCAGACCAGCTCTATGTCATCGCATAATTCCAGTTCAAACGAAAACCGGGAAGTGGGTCAATATCAACTTGCACATTTGATTACAATCCGATTAACAGACAACAGGAAAACAGACAACGAAATAAAAACTTTAAGAAATCAACTGGTTTCTTATAAGCGAATATTTGCTATGATATTAAATCAGCAAAGTAAACTTACTGTACAGGCACATAGCAAAGTTGATGACTACTGAAGAAGTCCGCGTGGCTACTTTGTCCCCGCGGCCAGTCACCTGTTTCATATAGCCTAGTTTCAACTCCGGCACCGAGTATGAGCGGTATCTGGAAGGCAGGAAATGTTTAAAGTCACATATAACTTGTAGTTCTTGGGATTTTAATGTAGGTATATTTATACCTTTTCTTTAGTAATTTATAAACATTTCAGGGGAACGTGCGCGTGCAATTATGACTTTATACTTGCACATTGTTTCATATGCCTGAAATAGAAATTACTAAATCTCAGGTGTCACCTTTGAAGTGACAAAACAATGTGCCAAAAATATTGGGGACACGTGTTTGTTTGAACGCGCTAATCTTAGAAACTACTTGTCCAAATTTGAAAAATCTTTTTGTGTTGAATAGACCATTCATCGAGGAAGGCTTTAGGCTATAAACCATCACGCTGCGACTAATAGGAGCGAAGATACAATAGAAAATGTGAAAAAAAAACAGGGCAGGTATAAATCATAACTTATATCTTCTACCCAAGGGGACGAAGTCGCGGGCAACATCTAGTATTACAATAAAGAAAATTTAAAACGTCTACTTTTAAGTTTATAAATCTATATTTAGTTCATTTATGACCACTTTGAGGAAATGCCTTGATACTATGGCTCTAGTTATGCATTTGAAAATCATTTGTCCTCAATTTATTATCTGAGGAAACCATATCATTACCTTAAAATAACAACACACGTAGCTACGATGGTGTAGGAGCCCAGAGTTCCAATGCACATCATGAGCACCAGCTGTTCCAGTTCCAGGAGAGCCGCTAACAACGCTGGAATCGGAATCACGAACTTTAATCGTCACGTAACAGGAATAATTATGTGACTTGGAACTTAAAAAATACCTCTTACAGTCAATACAGGTTAAGATTATTGTGTATCACAGTTTCGTAAAATTATATGAAAAAATAACTAGTATATAGACAAAGTATAGAGCTGATTTCTTTATATTCAAACAAAAATAAATGATGCATCATTCCAAAGATTTATAATAAAGGGATTTATAACAAATTTCCAACCGGGTTGTGGTTTTAATATTGCAAGAAGCCCAAACTTACCAATGACAGCTGTCGGTATAACGGTTGCTATGAGAGGTGATTGGTTGTTCTTGCTGACTTTAGAGAACCAGTGGAAGAAGAGCCCGTCAGACGCCATGGAGTACAGCAGCCGGGGCAGCGGGAATAATGCACCGAACAAACTGGAAGCAAAAACATTTTATTATTATAAATCTCGGCTACTTCGGATATTTCTGAGGCTCTTGGATATCTTCTGAATACTTCCTTAACATACAATTATCGAATATCAATAACTAAACATACCTAAAAATACCTACATAGGCTAATTGAATAGTAAATCTAAAAAATAACTGTTATCCAATATGGTAACCATTATTACCTGGTAGATATTCCCAAGACAGCGCCAGCAGTGACTACCCAGCGCGCCCACTCCCAGCCGACAGCTCTGAACGCGGATGACACTGCGGCCACTGCTGTCTGCAATGTTACAAAGAATTATTATGTCATGCCCTGATGTAAGCCAAAGACAGCTTGAGTGGGAACAAATTGTATTTAAAGGGGTGGAATCCATTAGATACCAAAATTAATGGACCACAAATCAGAAATCACAAAATGGTGCAAATATGTACTTAAAAATACTTAACTTTTTGCTAAATTTTAGAGTCAGTCAAAGAACAAAAAAAAAAACAAAAGTGCTGTTATAATCACAGCACTGAAATATTGCCATCTAAATTTTTGAATGCGGAAATAAAAGAATGCTTGCAAATCTACCATGAATATTCTTAGCATTGTTAACTACGAAATGCATTTACCATGTTATAATAGGGGACCATCATGGTGGTCACAATACTGACTCCGGCGTACACTGTGAACACTATCGACAGGATGGACAGGATCGCTATCGGTATTGTCCTCCGCGGCTCTTTCACCTGCAATGTAAATATACAAGGTCAAAGGTCAAGGTCAGATTCTGTTGAATCTTTAATAAGAACAATATTTGTTTAATCCTGGACAGTTGAAAATTCAGAACACTGGGTGTCATATAATATATTATACTTTGAGATAGATATTAAAGTTTCCTTTAGACTTTTGTTTAGTTTTGATTTAAAAGATACGCTTGAGATAAAATGTGTATACAAAAACTTAGAAAGGAAATCATCAGTATCGTAACAAAAACTTGATTAAAATTTTATCGCCGCTCGAAGTAAAACCGTGAGAACATCAATAAAGAAATGCTTCTAGTCGACAAAAAAGACTTAATTAAAAATAAGAGTCAATATACTGACTTCTTCACCAGAAGAGTTGACGACGTCAAAGCCAACGAATCCATAGAAGCACACGGCGGCACCCTTGAGCGTGCCCCACACGCCGTACGGGAAGAAACCGCCGGAGCCGTAGCCCGCCGGCACCTGGTCCGCCGGGATGAACCAGTTGTTGGGGTCCGCTGGAACATAGTAGTCACACGGATTTAAGAAGTCGCTCAGTCGAAAGTTACCGAGAAGTGGACACTTGATCAATGACCGTACAAAACGTGGCTTAACCTCAACTCTTATATTTGGTGTTATAGCTCCATCAAAAATACATCATCTATTAAAAAATCTGCAATCTAGCTATCACATTCATATAATTCATACGATACAGCCTTGTAACAGAGGAACGGTCAAGCTTCGAATCCTTAGTAATAGGGTTAATTTTTTAGCCTATGGATACGAAAAGCCAATTTAAATTCTACAAAAAATCAATTAAATATTGAGATTTTATAAAACGAAAGTAGCAAATATCGGATATCTTTTTATTTTAATTTTGATAATCTTTTGTATTAAAACTGACTTATTTCACAAAAGCTTTAGCAGCAATATTTTAAAATTTGAGTTCCGTCATATCAGAACAGTAACCGTTTAAAAATAAAACATCGATTTTTACTCACCTTTGAACGCTCCAGCGGTGATAACAAATATGATGACGAGAAGGTTGAGAGACGAGAGCACGTTGTTCACTCGAGCCGACTCGCGCACGCCGAACGCCAACAAGACTGCGCAAAACAAACACTCGTGACTAACAATAACATAGGAAGCTCTAGGGGTCTACCACCACCACAAGTAGGACCGTGGAAGTAACACAGAGCAGTAGGAACCGTAGATCTCACTACAATAGCCTAACTTTAGATGCCGGTGGTAGACCCTTGGTCTGAATCAGTTATGTAGCTTGCGATAATCGTGACTCGATGCTAATGAAGGAGTGAATCAGGAATTGAACCACATCATCTCTGACTTTCGATTTAGACGCATTCATAACAAAACTGATTCACTTCTTCGAACCTATGGTTCGAATCTCGTTTTTTTTTAATTAAAATTTTTAGCTTGCTTTGGTGACAAATTATTTGATATATTTTTCGACGGTTTATTTAATCTTTTTTTCTCTTTTTGTCCACTCGCACATTGCCGATTTTTGTGATGTTTGTGATTTTTCCAGAGCCAAATAAAGATCACGAGCTTCTTTAGATATCGCTGGATGCATATCAGGATATGTGAATGAGAGCAAGGTGCATACCTCCCATTGCCAAAACGAACAAGAACGAGAAGAGATCGAAGTAAGGTGACAGGTAGGAGCCCGAGATGGGCATGGCCTTGAGGAACCAACTGGAGATGGCGTGGTCAGTCACAGCATCAATGTACGAGCTTAGACCTCGGGCCACACTCGCTGAGCCTGGAATATAGAGATATATTTCATTTAGGTACGTATTTTTATTTTTACTAGGTTAAACGCACTATGAGCTTATAAAGTTATAGGCGTGGAAACAAAGAAGATTCCTCAAATTAACGAATTCATGTCGTCTTTACTTTTTTTTTTAATCATGTCCTAAAACTTTACCCTATATAGAACTTAGGAACAACATGTAAGAGTAATCATTACGATATAGCCAAATAGAAATTTACGGCTTATAATGATTTGAGCTAACGCATGCCAGTAAAATCAACCTAGAATGAAACGGGACTCTCCATAAATGTTACCTACACTATTGGCACATAAATGATTTCCATTTCATGAAGAGTTTATAAGCACCAAACAGGATCCCCAAGACTCACCGAATATGAACTCCAATATGTTGTTCCAACCCACCATGAAGGCCACCAGTTCACCGACAGTCACGTACGTGTATATGAAGGCTGATCCCGCGAGCGGCACCCGCGCACCCAGCTCAGCATAGCATAGAGCTGGAATAGGAGACATGACACCATCAGACAAAGCATCGTTTAGGTATTTCGATAGGGAGATGTTTTAGTAATATATTCCCAAATTGGGGTTACGTTTCAGACCAGATAAAGGTGAAAAAAGTTCAGGGGTACTAAAAGGACGATTAATTTTAAAACAGTTTAATTTGTGTATTGAATATTTTTCAATTGATTGGATATTATATTATAACATTCTGTTTTGGAGTATTTTTTAAATTCCTTGGTTATTCATCAAAATTTGTTATCTAGGTTTTAGGCGTGATACGCCAACAATTGCACCTAATTTTGACAAGAAAAGACGCGCTAAATAAAACGCACGCATAAAACGTACTTAACTATTATCATTTATGCAAGCAATCAATTATTTCTGCAGATATAATCATCATCGCATGACTCTGTAAACCCGGCGGCACATTTTGATTTCTACCAATCACTGACAAAAACACATGTTAATATAAAATAATTAATATAAATCAACAATATATTATACAAAAATGTATATTGTATATCTACTGAAATTGGTATATTAGCGATAACATCAAGCAATCAAATCATGATTGATAACAATAATTCCTGAAGGGTGACGAGGCTGAAGTGATAGGCGACATACATATTATTATGTGGACTTTTAGAAGTGTAAACAAGCACATAGAAACAATGCGACTACTTGGCAGTGCATTTAAACTGACAAGAAAAGAGGTAGATAATATAGAATGAGGTCAGAGGTAATATAGAGTGAGGTCTTGCCAGGACAGAAGGTATTCCCCAAATAGCCAACTTTGCCATTGCCAATATCATTTCGATATTGGCAATGGCAAAGTTCTAGCCGGTAAGATAACAAGTAATGAAAAAATATGCAAAAGAAGGAATTACCTTACATTTCATTAGTACTTTCTCGTTAAGTAACTAAAGAAAGCTATTTCGATACTCAACTATTATAATAGTAGTATTCTACATCTGCATGTTAAAGATAATATAGTAATCACCTATTATCAAGTTGTTGTTGTTTATCTATCATTCTCAGTTATAAACACAATAAGGTATTTAAAGTGGGTGCGCCGGCGCCAGAGCTGTGCATTTCCTTTTATTTTAGATATATTTACATATCATACGTACGAGTATAAACGAAGTAAATATTAAAAAATGACGTTCAGTTAAATATTTCGCATTAGAAATAAAATTTTTGGAACACTATCTTCATAAACATCTTAAATCAACCAATCAATCAAATCAGCCTATTGTGGCTTACTGCCTGATATAGGTCTCACCCAAATTGTGGCACTCTGGCGGTCCCCGGTCTGAGGCAGTCACCTTAGGTCATCAGTTCATTGGGCAACAACTTGAATAGGACCCGGAAAATTAAAAGAGTTTTGTTTGCGGTATGGTTTATAAAACAATCTTTAATAAATACCAGCCTACGTCACTGCAGCTCAAATAAATAAATGGCGGTTGTAACGGGTCCTTCGATATTCGTTAAACCGTTGTAATTGACCAGCTGTATATGACCTGCGGCCCTCCTGCACTTACAAATTTACAGTAAACCATTTTAATTTTAGCTCCTATTGTAATGTGCAGCTCCCATGACAAAAAAGTCTTTGTAGCACTATAAAAAGGTTGACTACGGTTGTAATAATTAAGCCGGAAAGTTGTCCATAAAAAAGCAGAATAAACCAGTCACCTGCAAATAGCGATGTGAGAGCGGCGATGAGGAAGGACAGCAAGATGGAGGGCCCGGCGATCTTCAGCGCCACCGCCCCCACCAGCACGTAGACGCCGATGCCCAGCGTGCTGCCCACGCCCAGCGCCGTCAGGTCCAAGCAGTTCAGGCATCTAGAAATAAAGGCCAGAAATGATAAGGCTGAGCATTACCAAAAAAATGCCACTTTTTGTCACTGTTCCTGTATAGAAACTTTCTTTAGTACGCGCTTGGCATGTGCTTGCAAGTAAAATGACTCTACCTAATTTTTTAACAACAAAAATATAAGTATAACTGACTTCTGACCGTCTTCATCCGACCGATGAATTTTTAATGGTTCCAAATTACAGCTACTCCACGTTGAATGAAAAGAGAATCAAGTAAATCAGAACATCCAATCCTAAGTTCAAACATAAAAACAATATTTAGAGCCTTCTCCTTTTGTAAACTGGTAGAAAAAAAAACGAACAGTGTTTCTTGAACAAACTTGACTGAAGATCCTTAATATGAAACTGTTACCTATTTACTAACATTACAGCGCAGGCAATAGCTCGTTTACCATTTTAGTAAAATCGTCGATGGAGAAATATCCCTAATAGTTCCAAAAACTCAAGTTCACCTCTTAAGATTGTTGCGGTCCACTTGTTCAGCTTCAAACGCTCGTTTCCTCTGCACGATCCTTCGGATCCTGTGCCACGTCCCCTCAGCCATGGATCAGGGTGGAGCTGGTCAGCCTCATCTGGACTCACGCCGTACTCCTGCACGGTATAACAAATTTTAAAATAGCAATGAATAACAGCTGATCGCAGCCAGTGTCCTCTTCGAAAACACTTGGTTGACATTTCTGACAGAAAAATAGGGGAGAATAGAAAATAGTTTTTACAGTGGAGGTTTTATTTCAAGATACGATAATTTTCAAAAATGTTTCACTTTTATTTTGACAGTCACTATCGTGAGAATGATGCATTATCGACGCGGCGGGCAGGGCCGCGAGTCGACCCGCGACCCCGCCGCGTCAGTTCATGATTAAAGGCTCCGGCTGGGTCTGAAACTAGTCGGGCAATTCCGATAATTTATACGCATGAGTATGCCGTTTCATTATTTAAGAATGTTTTACTTTTATCTAGATAAACGCATAGAGTATGTTATAATTCGATATTATTCGATTCTCGATATCGATAATACATACCAGTATTAAATAGACAGAATATGGTTTTCTTGTCGCAATTTTTGTACCTAAGTAATCAGTTTATCGTTGCTTCATTTGCATCATTGCATTGTTATCAAATGCTTGTCCTTTGCGGTAATTGAACCCATTACACGTTGCGTGCAATAGTTATGGCTTGGTGACCTTAACCACTCGTCTATCCGTCAAGTCTACGTTGATGATAGTATGAATACACTGTATGCTACAATTTCCTATTTCAGTAAAATCTTGACTTTGCTACCTTTATTACACTTCCTTATTTATTTGGTATCGCATACGAACAGCTACTGAAATGTAACAATGTAAGGCACACAGATACCGGTTACTTTGTAATCTCTGCGTTTAATCTCACATCTTATCTCACGGTTAACTTACAACCTTACGTTCCACAACGTTTCACAATTGTGATAACCAACTGGTTATGAAAGAAAACTCTTTGGAATTTTCTTTTGAATGTTTCCATCTGATCACGACGCAACCAAGTCTTTAACACCTGGCGAGTTTGTTCCCCAATGTCCAACAACAAATTCCTATATGCCTCTAGGAGTTTGTATGGCAATTGTGGTTTGAGGTCACCTTTCTTCTTGTATAATGAGCCAAAAACTTTAAGGATTTTACCTGCGTATATTACTGAATTTTACGTCTTGCCGTAAAATTGACTCCACTTTTGAAAATTGGCCTGCTTTGAGGTGAACATTCATTTACACAATATTTTATTAGGTTCTTGGATTGGTCTCAATGCAATAAAATAAGGAAGTTGATAGTATTTTTACAATGTGAGTTATACGGTATTTAAACAATATGATACAGATTTATTTTCGTCATTGCCACATTACTTTAATTATAGTTAAATCTACAATCAAATACAATAGGTAGACCTTGGATCCGCGGCGCCAGTCTTGGTTAGGTACTTTTAAGAGGCAGCACTTAGGAAAAAGGTGAAATTTGTTCTTATCACAAAAATGGAGTCTCTGTTCGCCAGTTAGGGACTTCTTTATAAAGTAAAAAATGTATCATTTATTTTTTCCTGACTTATGTCAAATAACAAATCAATTTAAATTTAATTTCAATTATTTGATACTTCTTATCTTGTCTAACAAAAACACCAAATAATCTTTTGTGTGATGTAAAGGCTTTCTCACTACAATATCTCGTACACATACACTTAAAAAGGTTATTTCAGTACATGTATTTCTAGCCTTTTCAATATCGGATAACAGTTCAGTTACCTTCAGTTACATAATATTAAATCTAACTCACATACGCGAATCATTCTACACTTACTACCGTATCGCAAAATACACACACCACTTCACACAAAAATACCCAAAAAAATATACACAATTCACCAAAGGATGCCTTGACTTATGTCTACATATCCCACCCTTAAGAACTCACCCCAAATACAGCATCTTAAAACATTAGGACGTCGAGAGAAACGTGACTATCCACCAGGCAGTACCGCGACACTAAACGCTTGATAACAGACCACGATAAGATAAAACAAAATAATCGGAAGATGATTTGAACTGTTCCCGAGATACTGTAGCAGTCTGTTTATCTTAACTTGCTGAACATGGTAAAGCAATCATGGTACTGATACGGCACTATTTCGTCAGCATCCTCACCTAGATACAATTTGCTACAACGATATTATTTTTAAGCTTGTATCATGTATACTCTGGTCCTGGTGGGTTCTTTGGGGCCAACACATGGCATGGTAGAACTGTTTAAGTCTTCAAGGCATACGGACGGCTTTCTTTTCCACCACTGCATTAATATTGCTTGAGCTGTTGGTGTTAGCATCTCTCTGAACTTTAAGTTCAAGCTCTCAAACCAGAATTGAGTATTTTTTTTAACTTAGTTTAAATATATAAATTTATTCGTACTTGTTTTTATCATATAAAAAAGAAATGAGATTGTACTAAAGCTTGTCCAGCCTCTGCTCGACACACGTTGATTCCTTGTTAAGATTCTCATTCATGACAATTTCAAGTAAATGAGACTTGTCAGACAGTTTTCGTATATTTTAATCAAAATTCCTTTCGTTTACGTAGGCTACCAAGAAATGCGTAAGCCATTATCTTAGTTCTATGACTAAAGACTTATCTTTTGATAAGAACGATTCGCGTAGAATTATATTTCGCATCTCTAGGAAGACAACACAATTTTCTACTTCATGGATAATAATTACAGTGTTAGCAAGGTGGACGCACGTGGTCGGGTTTGGGTCTACTGCCGGAGACTCCAGTATATTGAAAATGCGTTTATCCCGTCCTAGGCAACGGGTAAAGAGATCTATCCGTGGAGAACTGCTTTAAATCTCGGATGTCCCTCTGACCACCCAAGTCAGAAAAGATTCTCTAAGATACCAGGTGCCTCAAACGGGAAAAATGTAGCTCTACCATCGCAAAGCTTTATTAATGACAAAAATAATCGCCTTTTCTCAGAATTTGTTTTAAATCGGCCTTTGACACCGCACGTATGTATATTATTGTCATACCTACCTAGCTTTATCGGAGACAGTGAGGGTTTTTCAGTTAAATATTACATACGAAAGTGGCTTCTAAACTATAGGTACGAAATACTACATATCGTAGGGCGGAGATATGAACAATGTTTTAAAAGAATGCATGGTCTACAAACTATACCTAACTCATAAATGAACTTTTTAGTGTTCTTGTCTGTTTGCGCGCGATGAACTCACCACCTACTTATCCGATTTTATTACTGTTTTCATATATCGAAGTTAGCTTCACTTAATTAAAATTTAAAATTAAGTGTTTGTTTCAATTTAGAAATTATTGGATATGTCCAAATGGAAAATTGACGCCCATGCAACATATTTCGCTTGGAAAAGTGGCTTTGGGCACGATTTCGCTAACATTTATATTAATAACTCTGGAAAAAACATTACTGTTAATAAAATAATTATAAACGAATGCATTATTGTTTGCTAAACTTAATATCAGAACCAGGAAACACTGTTCCTTATCTATACAGGATCTTAAAAAGAAAGGATGACAGATAACCTGATTGTAATCTATTATAATTACGATAACGACAGCGTTTAAGTACTTTTTACATTACCGTTCATTCAATTAACATTGTTTCCTTAACATGGACTTCTAGTTTTTATAAACTAGAAGTCCATGTTAAGGAAACAATAATGAGAAGGCGCGTAATACTGGATAAAGTTGAATCTCCCTTTTACATGTTTTCTATTATTATCACGAATTGTACTGTGAGTACTCACTAAATTGGTCTAAACCTCATGTGACTTAGGGCTATCATCTCCCTATATAAAAGGGGATCCTATTGCCGTTAAAGATTGAAGTAATGTGACTTGGTAAGACGCGCTAAAGATATATAATAAATTTCCTCAGGAACACAAGAAAGACAAGTAGACAAATTATTGTTTGTTTAATATTTGAGAAAGGATGGAAGGAGGAATATTTAAAGGATTTTTTAGTCATTATGAATACAAATTTGCCTTTTTCGGAAAACATTAGTCAGAGATAAGTATAGCATAGATTGGCGTGAATATCTAAACTTAAATAAAAGGTAAGATCTGAGTAAACATTTAATAATGGTTTTGAGGCCCATTAGAATAAGGTAGAGTTGTTGCTTATTACTTAAAGGCTCAATAAATGGCTGGGTCATCTTTGTTGACCGCTATAAACCGGCCAGGTGCCAGTCAGACCACAACACTGAGGGTTCCATACAAATTAGAACTATTTTTCAAAAGAAGATGGGTACACATCAAACTTTTGCCTCCACCAGGACTTTGTTTTAAAGTTCGTTGTTATGGCAACAGAAGTACACCATTGCTTAAATTTTTTACTGTCTAGCTTTCACGGCATATAATATACAGCCATCGGTAGATAGACAAACGGATAGACATCGGTGCCTTAGCAATGGTGTTTTGTTGATACCCTTTATGTGGATACAGAACTCTTAAATGTAAACGGTGGTTAGAGTACTAGGCCTGAATAAATAGTTAGAATAGGAGGCAATCTCTAACACTTGATTGAAAAACAATAACCCAGAGTACCTAGCGCCTCCTTTTTTATTAGGCTACTTATATCAATTCTACAGCTTAGGTAGTACTTATCGACTGTCAGAAATCAATCTTAAAGAAGCCGGGTGGTAAAGGGCGGACAAACCAAACTCACTGTAGGTATTTGACGAGTCGCGGATTCGATCCCGGCGTAGGAGAATCATTTGTGTGATCTGAGTGAGAAAGAGCGTCTTCGTACATGTATCATGACTGTTTATAAACAGACTAAAGGCCATTGTGTGAGATTAAAAAATGTATATCAAGTCTTACTTAATGACCACACCTTTTTGTTGTTTACAATGATTTACTGAAAATCTTTGACATAGTCCTCTATTTGGCCTAGACATCCCATTTAGGATAGAGTTTAACCTTATTATTATCTACTGAATAACGATTGATATTACGAGTCTAGCGATTTAGATTTTTTGCAACATTTTTCAGTTACGCAAGGAACCCACCACGGCCGGCTTAAGGCGACTTAGTAAAACCTTTGAATTTATCCTAAGCATATCGGAATATATTTGAACAAACAAGGTCAAGTTGGTGTGAAGATGCATAATACAGAAATAGATGGAAGGAAAATATATTTTACTGAAAAACCTACATGTGGAAAAACAATGTTCTTTCTAACCTAACAATCTAATCTTATTTCACAAAACAATTGATCCACGGTACTTAACATAACATCAAATGATACAGGTCACTTTACCTCACGCTTCCAATCTCGCACTTCACAGTCCACTAACACCACTTTGATCACTTTAAGTGCCAGTTAAAGGCTATCACTAGGTCATTTGGTAGTTTTTTCCACTGAAAAGGCAGTGTTTACTTCGAAAGGTGTTGTTACACTGGCCGTGTTATCAGATAGCTGGCTGATGATTAGTATGCCACCATTATCTGTGTTCCAGTGTGTATACTCGAGTCAATTGGCGGAACACACGAGTTATCGTACATTATACTTTTGATTAGGTTTCTTGTGTTTTGCCCTTCGGTGATACATACTCAATCAAATTTTTATTAGTGTTTTTTATATTGTCAGTACGACTGGGAATTTCGATTAATTGACCATTTACCTGTAATGATTTAAGTGAAACAGCGTAATTTACAGGTCTTCATAAAGTGGTTGAGAAATAAGTGTGGGAGAGGAATTTTAAACAATAAAATCATTTGAAATAAATTATTGCACTAGCAAACAATAAGAGCCATTGCCATAGAGTGATCATGTGCTTCAGTTTCCTTGCCTATTTGACTGAAGCCCATTCAAAACACATCGTTACTAGTTAAATGGTTATTTGAAGTTAGATCTAGTCAGATCCGTTTCCTATTACATAAAGCTTGCTATTAGAAAACTGTGGGTACATAACAGCTGTCTATCTTTCGGGAAGTACAGCCTTGTTGATAGACATGTTTACACCATAGTTGGCAAACATCAGTGTTACTAGGCGGCAGACTGTAGTGAAGTCGAGTGCTGATCTAATATCATCCTTGTGTATTATACTTAGGGCTGAAAGTCGCTTGTTGGTGTTTTATTTGACTTGTAAAAGCCTTTCGACTCTCATCACTCACATTAAGTGTTGAAACTTTATGATCTCAAGATTCTTGAGCTTATCTGATTGAAACAACACGGTATAGTAAAGTCTGTTCTGTAGCAGACGGCCATTTTCTCTTGAAATAGTAATGAGTTTTGTGCCCATTTGGTGATCAATTGTTTCTCGGAAGAAATTATTTTAAGGACATTCTGCTAAAATCTTATGGGAATGCTCTTTTTGAATACGATTTTTTTTTGTAATCCCTATTTAATGTTTACCTTATGGTATTACAAAAAAGAATGCCGATCTGCCATACCCTATCTTATAATTAACTCGTTTCGGCCTATGCACGAATAACTGTCTTGTAACTTGTTATAAGCTTGAAAGAGGAAATCCAAAATTCAAAGAAATTTACAAAGTCCGATAATTACTTCATAAGCAATGAATACCCAAGCAGTGTTTATCTATTATAATCTGCTTTTATTATTCCTATTATTATTAAAATCACGACCATAAATATTCGGTGATAACATGCTTGAAATCGTCACGTTTACAGGCATGTTATCTGATAACAATCGTTGATTATCTTCCAGATTAATATTTCACATATCTACAATTGTGTCAATGTGAAATGGGCATTATTATAAGTAGGTTAGTGAAGATATTACTCTGATGACTAGATTCTATCAATTTTTTGACCATTGATGAAATAAGTGCAGTTACAAACTGAACCAAGTTCAAAACAGTAGAGCAAAGAAATCAGTTCAAAGTTATACTTGTATCTAAGTATTTAGGTCATCTTATAGATATTACAAGTATGAAGCAAACTTTCTGAAGTGGTCTTATAAGATACTAGTAGTTTGTAGAGCTCGCGTACGCCTGAAGTAAAAGAAATAGCAAAACATACATCGTCAACTTTGCGTTTACAATACTCAATTTACAATAAGGTTCAATATTGAATGAGTGTGAAATTGCTATAGATTATTATTATTATCTACTAGATATCTTGATACTAGTTATCTAATTCAATTATGATTTGCTTAAGTTTAGGCATAGTATAGGTATTTGACCCATTAATAGTTTTTATGATAATTGTAATTCTTGTTCTATGTTCTAGCATATGATTTAACCGAACCTGTTTTATAAATGAATCGAATCAGCTCTTTATATTTCATTCTACAGCTGCTATGATACCGTTATATGACATCATCTTCAATGTTGGCAAGCGCTTTACTTTCCCCTTGGACCATTCAACAAAGTCTAGAAGGCCTTTATGTTCAATTTTTATATATTTGTTTTTTGGAATTCACTGTTCGTAACTTTGTATTTATCGTTAGCATTTATCCTTCCTACACTTTTCCTGATATATTTTTTCTTGAAGCAGGTTTATTGTTTTAGTTTTTATTGGGTCAGGTATAAGTCTGACTCATAAAAATACTGCAACATTTAACTCATGGATTTCACAGTGAGCAAAGATCATCGATGCTACATCCTTTTACACGTACTAATTTTAATACTAGGAACCTGCAGAAAACAGAAAACAGAAATACATGCTTGCAGACGGAAAAGTAAAGAATAAAATAAAAATTATTGTGTCCAAAAAGCGCTCCTCTGGGACTGAGGCGCATCGTACCTAGAACAAGATTAGCCAAAACAGCTTGCATAATTAATAAGTTTTTAGATTCTGGATATGGCTGTCAAAAACTGAGAACAGCTTGAGCTGATGAATTTCTGAGCCAAGAGCGATTTACGCTCTTGGCTCAGAAATGCGCAGACGTGAAAATGTTCGGGACGTGTCGCGGGTTCGGTCCCAACATAGGACAAGTATCTGTGCGATCCACGATTATATGTCCTGAGTGGAAGGGACTAGGTGCAATAATCGGAGGACCAGACGTTTTTAAAAGAGTTTTGGTCTAACCTTTCACGTAATTGCCTAACCACTCACGAACGTCAACTTTAACTAATTTTCAAGCTAAGGATTAGTACCAACATATTTTTTTATTCAGTCATTAGTTCGCCTCATTGTTCGCTTTGTTTGAGTCTTCCAAAATGCAGGTGTCTGGACACTGGGCTCTTCAACAACAGTTACATTGTTTGACACGACGCACTCACACCGCCTAGTACTGTATGTGTACATACAATTACAGGCTGATATAATAGGCAATTAATTTATTATTCATGATGGCACAGTAGATTTGTAAAACTATTGATTCAGCTGAAAAATAACTGTAATGAAAGGTAAATAAATATAATTCAGCCTGTAAATATGTTTCTACGATGCTTGACTCTTGAAAAGGCTGAAATAAATTAGCAGACAGAAAGTTCGTCTTTTTCTGCTTTCAAATTACTTTTTTTTACAACTTTATTACCTACATTAAATGTATTATTTAACAGACAATTTATTTATTGATTATAATTGCTTTGCTTAACAGACCATGCGCAACTACATAGAGGAGGAAAAACTGTTACTAAACGATGTTATTTCCTATCTTTCTGTTTGTCATCCAAGCAAAGACTTTCCTCAAAAATTCATATTATACCTGTAATAAATGTATACGTCAATAATGTTTATTGACGGATGGCTATTGACGTAGATCACCCCATGTTATTGTTTGTTTCGTATTAGCCGACCACAGGGTAGCCACAATTAACCTAGTCACGAATTGTTAAAATTGTGTGCCTAAAATTTAAGTCAAGAATATAGCCAAAATTCTTACTGTTAAGCTCTCATTTGTCGATCTCTCAAACAATCATTTCTGGACCTGGAAATCTCAGCTTCTACTAATCTTTCAGGGCCCAGACTATACGAACGTTTTTATTTAGAGCATTTGGTAAAATGTTGATCAAGAATGTCCGTCACACTACCGAGCAATTACAGTGTTAAATAATCTGCACAATTCAAAAAAAATTCCTACATCTTTACATGTCGAAATTTCCTACGCAGGTTGCTTATCCAATCATAATAAACGCCAGCTCATTAGCACCTAAAATGCAACCTTTTTCCTCTGGACTTTTTAGTTCGACGTCACCAAACATAACAATTGCTCTATTGACAATAAACAATGAACTTTAGCGTGACTACTTCTAACTATATTACCTGTAAACTGACAGTTAGCGGCCAGTTACAAAGACGTGCGCACGCGCCAGCCGCGCACCTAACGTCACGTCGATTCGCTGATCGCTCGCGTAAAACATATTTTTTTGTGAATCTGTGTACTGTGACTGTGCGAATTTGTGGATATATTTCATAAAGATTTTCAAGGTAAGATTTATGAGATTTTATCTTAATTTTCAAGGTAAGTTTTTACAATTTTCTCTAAGTTACGAAACAGTTTACGATAATTTAAGAGTTACTAAGCGCTTTAATAATTATTATTCGTTAATCGCGTGATTAAAAAGATGCAGCGGTTCAAGCTAGATCGGTATTCTGCATTTTCTAAAATCATTATTACATGCCTACTTGCTGGAATTGGGAAAAAATCTAAGGTTAATTATTATGTAAAAATATTTAATTAAGGTAATAAAATGAGGGTAGGTAGATAGCAAAAAATATAATTGACGGGCCTGTTGGTCTAGTGGTTAGTGACCCTGACTGCTATACCGGAGGTCGTGGGTTCGATTCCCACCCAGGACAAATGGTGTGTGATGAGCATGATCATTCGTTCTGGTGTCTGGGTGTAAATTATCTATAATATGTATGTATTTAGAAATATAAATGTAAGTTTATCAGTTGTCTGGTTACCATAACACAAGCTCTGCTTAGCTTGGGATCAGATAACCGTGTGTGAGTTGTCCCAGGATTTATTTATTTATTATATATTTTAAATTGTTGTGATTATGATATCGAAACGTGATGCATTAAAATAGTTCTTTTTTTCATACCAACTCTAAAAAAAAGTATAATTTAAATTAAACCTTTGGTTATTCAATTGTAGTTATGCAGCAATGTTAGTTAGGACTAACGGGAATATAACGTTCGTATTTATTCTCTATTAATAACTTACAAGTCCACAAATTAAAATCCTTGACTGTAAACGAGATAACTCATTAAGCTAGTAAAGTAAACTAATCATGAATTATTCAATAAAATAATTCACCGATCACTAATAAGAAGCAATCATAGAAATAAATAGCTATATTTAGAACGCTTTACACCCGTTTTAGCGGTGAAATATTAAAATAACTCCAACAAGAACAGGTAGTTGGGCTAAAGGTATATTATAACGCCTATAAACAGATCAAAGAGATAATAAACTTTTTGTGAATCGTTTTTTTATTTATTGCGAAGGCTTGTACGGCTTTTTTTAATTGGCACAAGTTTGTTATAACACATTTCATCAAAATCGGTTCAGTTGTTTAACGCTGAGAGAGGTATGAATTATTTTCCAAAAATGGCGGTAATTTTGTTGGTACTGCTTGAGGTTTTATCACAAAAAAGTAACGGAAGAGGTAGGAGTGTAGATAGGAGATTTTAATAGGAAGCCAAATCAACGTGTATTCACAACCAAGTATTACACTATCTCATTATCATCAGGAAGCTCAGTTTATGCTTCTTCTCGTCGATATTTTAACTAAGCTAACACAATGTATTTTACAACTCCCACATTAAGAATTTATTCCTTGTATCGCGGGATTTTACAAACTTCCAAGTCACATGTGCAAAGACACCCAGACTGGGTTCAAGCATTCGTGCATCAAACAAACACTTAAGCGAGAATCGAACCAGCAACACATCGTACACATCGCATACTTTTTACGCTTATTAAAACCTCATTACAAGACAATTGTTCCTACTTTTAATCCTATTATACTAAACATATAAACAATATGACATAATACAGTTCTATTATTGTAAAGAGAAAAATATCAATTGTTTCTCCATTCAATATGGTCTCAATGGAATCTAATACAATATATTATCTAAACTCTGTAATAATTTCAATTGTATTGTTTTATAACGTACACGTGTATGTTGCATTTATTCTCTGGAGTATTGGATGTAGTGCCAGTTATATAACAGAAGTCTTCGATGGTATATACTCGCACATATGTGGTTGTGAATGTCCCTGTTTTTGTCTTCTTCTTGTCGAATGACTGATGTACAACCTGGTGTCACAGTTGGAGCAGCTCTTGGGGTCTTCTCAGGTATCCTCGTTTCTAGTTCATGATGTTTTCCTACACTATTTAGCAGGTGATAATTATTTTGTAATGCGCACATGGAATCGCGGATCGAAAAGATATTGGTTCGGGTCAGTATTTGAACCTTACGACCTTATACTTGGCAGTTCAACGGTCATACGGCAAAAAGCTGCATGATTGGCTTTCATAGATTCATAGAGAACGACATTCATATTATAACTGTTACTTCTGTATCCCAGAAGGCAAGACACCCACGCTGTCCTATCCCGCCGTACTTAAATAATAGAATACTAATTATTTCTTTTAAAGTTGTTCTTTTTAATGGAGACCAAAGAGTAACGAACATTTTACTTCAAACTATTAATCTTTAAGAGAACCGAACACAAAGCCGAAATCAGGTAGCTAAACAAGTATACATAATTTTATTTTAAATATACTCGCAGCATATGGGTACGCAATAATTAAAGATACGTAAACAATAATATATTTTGAAGTAGGCTTATCATATAGTCGACATTGGTAATGATGCTTGCTCAACACTAAGTGCTTCGCGACATTGACATAAAAACTTCACGACGGCTATAACTCCAACCGAGGTGAACAGATGCCGCCATGTGCCCGAATGTCCTTATGACAGTTATTAAAAAACGATGGCACAACAAACAAATAAATCGGAGTATGTTATCCTTGTACCTGTTAAGTGACGTTTGCATTTTTAATATAACGCCATAAGTAAGAACCCGCATAAATACTGCCGTGGTAATTGAGGCTGAGTTTTCGCGATGGTGTAGCGATGAGATGAGATTTTAAAACAGCTTTATCTATGGATGTTTTTGTGTCAGTGAATAAAGTGTTTCTTCAAGTTTGTAAGACACAACTCGAAAGAGAGGTCGTTTCCAGTGGAAACACACATCTTAAGCACGCCACTTTTGAAGTAATAGAAAAGGTCTTACTAAACAGTAGAGATTATTATAACCAAGTAGCGTTTCAGGCTTTTAATAGCCATAAATCTTAGAGTTAGAGTGGTGGCCTATCTTCAGAGTTATAGGGTAGTCCATCAGTAATACCACTTACTTTTACCAAATCCATGTCACCCATGGCCACACAATGCACTTGCCAAATACCTCGTCAAAGGCCTACGGGTTTGAACACTCTGAAACCACACGAAAACCAACTCTAATCGAAACATACAAATACAGCTAACGAAGTAAAATTTATTTAATTTTATCTCATTCGCGTAGCAAATGTTTTACCACAAGACATTATTATAGCCGGTGTTATGTTGGTCAATTAACTAGTTCCAGATATTGCATATCAATCTAATTTATGAATAGTTACTTGCCAATGTCACAGTTACGTAAGCCATTCAACTATTATTTTTCTTGATTGCTTTGGTTGCGCGTAGTGGAAAAATAAAACTTACTATATAACATAATTCAAATTATTAACGCGACCTTAACTATCGAAATTTAAATTCATTCACGGTTTTAAACCAGTTTATTTGATAAGTAACTGGCCTGTTGGTCTAGTGGTTAGTTGCTCTGACTACTATACCAGAGGCTTTGTGTTCGATTCCCACTCAGGAGAAATGTTTTTGTGATGATCATTAATTTGTTCTTTGTCTGGGTGGAATTCGATTATATTATGTATGTATCCTACTACTATTATAAAGGCGAAAGTTTGTAAGTATGGATGTATGGATGTTTGTTACTCTTTCACGTAAAAACTACTGAACGGATTTGAATGAAACTTTACCACATTATAGCTTATACATCAGAATAACACATAGGCTACAATTTTTGAGGTTTCTAATGTGAGGTCGTAAAAAAACACATTTTTTGCGCTTACATTGCAAACGCTGACTGAATCCTACAAGATAGATAGAAGGCAGATAGATAGATAGAAGACAGGTATAAATTATAACTTATATCTTCTAACCACGCGGACCAAGTCGCGGGCAACAGCTAGTTTGGTCATAATTATGTTTATCAGTTGTCTAGAGTTATTTTTGCGTGACCACAAATAGTCTAAGCCTCAGATTTTTGGGATCCTTTTTCGATAAGCCTTGCTCAAAATTCCAATGTGTTTACCTGTAATTTTCAAAACTGGCATTCATTTCTCTACAGTATCCGTGTCTTGAATGATAACAATAAGTTTTTTTATGCAGCCTATCGTTAACTACAAGTTATGAAAGTAAATAATCATAAAATCGTATGTAATGACACGGTTCCTCGAAACCTGGTGATGCTTAAATACAAGTTCTATGGGAATAGGAAATCCGAGGAACTGCAGTCTAATCCAAACAGTACTGAGTTGACCTGAAATTTCAAGTTCAAGTATTTTTTAATTAAGAATTTGAAGAACTGCTGTCTGTCCGTTTGGCTGATGCCAGGCTTTATTCCATGCACCGTTATAGCTAAATATTTGAAATCGATCATTTATTTCTGTTGTTATTAAAAATACTACTACCAAGCTAAAAATAAAGATTGAGGTTAATCAACTGTTGTTTTGGTCATAAATTTCTTAGATGGTTGGGTCGACGGTCCCTAAAATTTATTTGTCACCCAACCGATTCGTTTTTCTTTAGGCTATTTGTACAAAACCCTTAGTGTCTCGAGATTTGATTGTGTATTCGATTATTTTTAAATACGAATAATTAAAAAAAAAATCAGTGAAAACACGTCGTGTTATTAAACGGTTTTCAAAATCGATACATTTAATTTCTTCTTTAATCGCGAAAATCAAACATTTCGAGGTGAATATAATTCTAATTCCACACTGATTGTGTTATCATAATGTTTAGTGTCAGCTGTACAAAGGTCATGAGTTTCTAGTTATATGAATTAACACAGTTCAGGTAAATGTCACGTTTCATACAACCGCAGCTGATTAAGAGCGTAACTTGGATTAGTTACCATAAATGAAATGCCCAGAACCTATAATAAAATTAGGTACATTTTTCAACAATAATTTGATGTATAAAAATCGTTTTTTTTGGGTTTGAGAGTAATCGTGAATTGGAAGTTAAAATCTTGACATAACTTCAATAATAACTTAGGTACTAGGTACTTATGTTTATATTTTGACATCTCCTAAAATATTCACTGAAATAAATAATGCAAAGGGCAGCTTTGGTAAAAGTTACATACATAAAACTATCCTATAGCCTTCCTGTATTGATTGGTTATCTGAAACTGACAAAAATCCAAATCACACGCCCAAAAAAAGAGGTCTTTTGCTTTATAGTATAGGTAAGGATAGGTTCGCTTCGTCCATTAATCTCTATGTATAAAGTTAAGCATATAAACTCACCTTTGATCGACAACATCAGTCGTAGGTCAAACTATTTCAAGGATACTTCACAAATGCATTGCCCAGCATCAGTACCTGAGTAATACCCGCGCATGCGTAAAGGCCTCATCTGAGGCATTCGGCGCTAGTGTAGCACAGGTATCTATTAAACGCAATTGAGTTCTATTAACTGTCGGTACGTATACAACCTCTAATACTTACAATCCAATTAAAAAATTACCACTCTATCCATATTTATTTACATCACCAACTGGAGTTTACAAAGCATTGCTCATTGGAGGTGGTGAGGTGATTCCTAACTGCGTACAGAGCGAGCAAGGTAAGCAATCCAAATCTTCTTCTTCATTTGGTATAAGTACTTGTCAAAACGCACAAACAATAATCTCGAGAGAGAAAAAACGGCTCAAGGTGAACTGAACTCATTAGCAATGAAAACAGAAAAAAACTGTTCTCGGCTGGTTAAGTTTTACTAACTACGAATTTATTTATTGTGCCTTCAGTTTCGTTATTTAGCTCTCAAGGATGTAAGATGTACTTACCATCAGGTGTTGTGTGCGAAATTTGTAGGACGCCTATGTCCAACAGTGGACCATAGTCTGAATTGATTGATTCATATAATAACTGAAATGCCTAAGCATCTTTTAATAAATCACGTGAGTTAGTTAAGTCAATAATACGTTTCTATTTGAGCGATTCAATCGGCCTCGTTTCTGATAGGCATATGAATTGTTCTGGCAGACTTTTTTATTTATGACGCAGCTGATATATGATCTAAGAATACTTTTAACCCTACTACATTAAGTTAGCCGGAATATTTTAGTTCTGTTATTCTTAAATCTTTGGCAGTCGTTACAGGTAGTCAGAAGCTTGAAAAGTCTGACAACCAGTCTAACCAATGGGTATCGTGTCGCCCAGGTAACTGGGTTGAGGAGTTCAGATAGGCAGTCGCTCCTTGTAAAACACTGGTACTTAGCTGAAACCGGTTAGACTGGTAGCCGACCCCAACATAGTTGGGAAAAGGCTAGGCCAATGATGACATTAAGTTAGCCGGAAGATAAAATCAGATGTTTCTGGGGTGATTAGGTACTATATCTTCAAAATAATGACCATTCTCATCTAGTCTTACTCTTTTTTAGTTAGTTTTCAGAATCATGCAAAACAAAAATTCTTATAAATATACTATTGTTACTCACACGTGTGTCTTCTAATTTAGTGAACAGTTATTTTGTATTGCATTTTATTATATGAATAGCGTCTGACGACAATTGTCTGAGCTAAAGAAAGGAGTATACAAAAAGTAGGCCAAACGTCTTGTATTTAATAATATCATACATTGTTCAGCCTATTAATAACATATGGTTGCTGCGAACTTGGCTGAAACTAACGGCAGTATTGAATTTTATTAAAAAACTGCGGGAGCCGCAACCGAGGAATTTAAGCCTTAGAGTCCTGGGGGGTAAAAATATTCAAGTTACATGCACAAATACATCCAGAGTAATCCAGACTCAGGACAAGCATTCGCGGAACACATAAACGCTTGTCCCACACGAAGTCTCGTCAGGCGCGTTTACTGGGTTTGGCGTGATCTAGTACTAAGACTATCTGCTAAAGTAACCCTTATATTGTAAGGAGCGAAATTAAATGTAATGATTTTAGGAGGTCATTTGACTAATTCGCGTGCGTGAGCAAATGTGACTGTCTGGATTAAAAAAAAATAAGAAAAGAACAGAAAAAAATACGAAATTGGCGGCAAGAAAAAGGAAGGATTCTGGACGGACAATTCTGGCGGGAGCATCAGAAAATACGTTTACGCTGGATATTCGTTTTAAAGATTATTGTAAAAGATTTAAGAAGGTGTGGTATCGGAATAAAGTTGTATTGTCAACAAAGGAATTTTATTAAAATATCTTAGGTCGCGGCAATCCGAGCAAGTGTTTTCGAATGATCGGATAAAGAAAAAACTTCCATAGTATTCCAGCACGTCCGGGTCCCTCAGTTTTCCCCAGAGCAAAATCCATTAAGGATTTCCACCAGGCATTGGTATTCTAGGAAAACTTACATTACATAAATACAAAACATCACAACATTCCCGCTGTCGTAAGCCCGTTCTTAAATGTAAGTGATACTCATCTAGTAGGCAAATATTATAATTTGTGTCACCACAATCTCTGCTCGGATGAGCCGGTCTGACCATAGTTGACCGGTCCGGTAATAGGGACAAGGACATTCAACATGCCTGCGATTAGATCTGCCTGCTTACGTAGGAATGTGTACGCAATAATTTTAACAGCACTACTAGCTCCATGCGGTGTTGCCAGTGATAAAATAGTAGCACCTTCAAATTGACTTCACGGATACCCGAGTGGTTGAGGTCACCACAACAAACCCTCCACGAATGCTTGTTCTGCGTCTGGGTGTCTTTGTTAATATGATTTTTATGTTTGTAAAACCCCCGCGACACAAGGTTTAAATTCGTTACTGCGGGAGTCGTTTTTATTTACAACTAATTCAAAAATAGGTTTTTTTTAGAAACAGTCTTATACACTTTACCAGTTACTATACCATCTAATTGTATTAAATTGTTACAATGTTCCAGTTATTTAAACGTGAAAAAGTCAAACTTTATAACTCTTAAAATTAAATTTAAATTAAAGTAATGCAGCAAAACTGGGGATAAGTTAGTATCCAAAGAACATGCTACATAGCTCGGATGAGATAACATTTCAAATTCTTGGATAAGGCATTTCACCGTATTTGAAATTTTCATCACATCCAAGATAAAGACATAAATCTAACTAGAAACCAACAACTTTTTAGTCCTGATCTTCATAATAAATACACGTGTTTTTGTAATGCCTAACATTGATTAACATAACTACTTTCTAGCTTCAACTAAGGCTGGCTAGAAACGAGTCTAACCTGTGGATTTAAGTCTTAATGAACACCCAACTTTGTAAACGTTCGTTTGTCAATTTCCTTTGGGACATGGAAATCTCGTTTCTCTTATTAGTCAGGAATGAGATTAATATCTTAGACGATGCAACATCTTCTTGAACAATTCTAATTTGCCATCTGGTTTGCTAAAGATGGCTTTGAAAAAAATATTTTCTTAATTTTTCGATAAATGTACTTCTAAGAATTGAGAACTCACCTCGTCTCACTTCGCTTCGTCATCGGGCTTCTTGCGACTGTTCTAAATGATGAAACTGATTTCTAGCATTGCGATTTATTCTTGAGCAATATACTATATTGAAGATTTACTCTAACTGGAATCGTTTTGAAGACCATTTAATAGTTCGCGCTGATGTTAAAATAATAATCTCGTAACTAAGGTTAAATTATTACGTCAATTTGAGTTGTCGATTCATAATAAATAAAGGTTCGATTCCGATTGGTCTTAAGCAACATTGGCTTCAGATATACTTAAAAAATACAGACATCTGTTGACTTCAAGTATTTACATCTCCTTTAACTCTGCTAGCACATATTTTTCATAAGATCACGTCCTATTTTGAGCATACATAAATAATTAAATAAATTAAATATACCGACCCGGATTTGAGTACACAGCTATAAGAACTGATTCACTAAATAAACACAATTATAGCGTCCAGCATACCATCAAATTATAATACTCATGATGATACAATTAAATAATATTTACCTCTCAAACCAGTAGTTTTTGCGAGCAATTATCAAGAAGTAGGTATCATACAATAGTCATTGCAACCCGCGTCCCACGCGAAACGGATATAAAAAATGTTCCGAACCGCTTTGAAACACGACCAATGACCTAAGCAGATACGTAAATTTTAAGTACCCAAGGGAATAGGATACAAAAGCCATTGTCTTTGTATGAGAGATGTCTAATATCATTACTAGTAGGTATATAGCGGAGTAAATTCTCAAATAATTTTGCCCATTCATCATCTACCCGATTACCTCATTAAGATAGCCATCTCCCGATAAAAATGACCTGAAATGGAAAAAATATTAAAGAACTTTAAATTTCTCTTCGATGAGTTACGTAAGTAATAAGTCCGGTCATAACTTGTGTACTTAAAATCTTCTATAACTAAACTATTTTAAGTTACTTTTTTCGGGGAAATCTAAACTTTTGTGCTTCTGCTACTTTTAATTGCTTCTTCACTTTGTATGTCTGTCAAAGTGCAATATTAAAGGATTCAATTTTGTCCAAAAATTACCATTAAGCGGATTAATTAAGCGGATTAATATTCTAGCCCCACATGTCAACTTAAAGTCAACGCATATATGAGCGATTCACGTGATTTTATATCTTCGGCTTTAAAAAACATCTTCGAGCATAATTTAAGTATTTATTAACAGAAAAGTTTAACTCATCAATTGTTTCTCTTGTGGTATAATTATATAGTATACATACTAAGGCAGTGACCTAGTAAACTGTCACTTTCAATTATGTTGATACACACAGCTGGTGTCGCTTTACTTCTCAACCGATATACTTCAAGAAAGGAGGTTGTACCTTAACTTACGATGGAGAATACACTATTTGTATTCAATTGTACTGAAACCAAACCCACCCCACCTAGCATCATATTCAGATTCCTAAATAAACCTATGCTCATGAGGTTATTTAAACTCACCGATCTTCGACCGTCTCTTTTTTGTAATTGGCCAACCAAGCTTTCCATAGCATTTTCTGCTATAAACCTAAAATGTAATATACAAATTTAAATTGAATATGATATACGGATATTTGGACCTATCTACATGTTACTAAGATTAGCAGCACATAATAGGTGCAATAAAAACAGAATGAGACACTGCGGTTTCATATTAATGGACGCGATCGGAATTAATATCTTAACGAAGTCTAACATTCTCATCTAATACTATTATTATCAATATAATAAAGATGATTGCGCGATAAAATTGTATTTTTAAAATTGAGTGGTCGAGGGGGAAAAACATGGAAGAGGAAAACCTTTTGAAGGCGACCTCGATCCAAAGCCTTGTGTCGGCGCAAGCGCAGCGTGCAGACTGCCACATTATACCAATATTGATAGTGGTTTAGATAAGTTTAACATGTTTATACCTTTTACAAGCTTTTATTTAGCTTCACCTGACCTATTCTCTGTAATCAAAATATTCGAAGGTGAATTTGATCCACTTCCCGGATTCCGATTGAGCTTAATTTTTTACAGCGTATGTAGGTTGCGTGACGTTACGTTGCAATATTATTAACATAGCATAGTATTGATCTGATGCCGAAGCTGGATGGTGGCTATATTAGCTCCGCTAAATAACAAAATGTAAATAAATGTTACGTGACGTTTTGAAACGAAATGTTATCGAAATTCTGAAGAGTGATTTCTGTTTTAAAAATCGCTTGTGAAACTTACTTGTGTCTGGGTTAGCCGTTAAATATGGATTTCTAATCATCGAAATCTAGACTTCATGATAATGTTGTCTTTATCATACTATTCGCCAATGGCATACAAACGAAAGAGATAACAGTATTTATAAATACTTCTGTAGAAAAACTGAAACCTTGAATATTCAATAACTGGAGCATGATAATTATAAGTATGCATAACATTGGTAATAATTACAATAATTGTTCGTGCATTGAAACAAATCTTGTTGCTATTACAATGACTTACATAGTCTTATATCGTATTTGTTTTAACTAGTCCACGCTTATATATTATGGCAACTCAATCGCGATACTTGTGACATAATTATATTATTGTAAATGTATGATGTAACGAGTATATTCGCTTTTAATAGTTTTTTAGCATTGAGATGGAATTGCTTACATAATGTTTGGTCCTCGGTAACTAGTTACATGAGTTATTTCATTTTTGGACACCCACTCCCTCGGGGGAGGAAATGGGTAGTGTCAGACTTTTACTGACTAAACCTGAACCGCCGTGCTACGTCATCCGCGTTTTTGTGTCGGTGTATGGCAATACGTTGCAATCCTTCATGCACCGATCGCCGGCATCTTGAAAAAGACCTACTCAAAAAAAAAACTGAAATAAGAAGAATAGCTTTTAATCTATTCAGTCTATTCGACTCTTTATTAAAAAGTGGAACAAGAGCAGTGTAACTATAGTTTCTAGGTAACATAACAGTTTTTCTATATTTCTATGAATATACCTACATATTATGTTATTTGTTATGCCATGAAACATGATCGCATGTAATTATCTTACACGTTTTTCTCCATACAATGTTAAACAGATACATTCCTTGCAACAGTTTAAATGCTTTGGATAACACCTCTTTTAAAATATTCCAACAGGCTACATTGTTTAGTATTCAAGAACCTTTTATACATATTTTTATCCTTCTCCTGTTGATTTCGCTTTACTCTATTTTGTAGCTTTTCTTGATCCATATTTTTCTTATGAGTTTCTACAGTGGTCGACCGCGGTCGACTGGCGTACGCCCCGGTTTCAAGGTCTGAGGTCCCGGGTTCGATCCCCAGTCATTGTCTCGGGTCTGGGTGTTTGTGGTACCTTCGTTGTATCCGAATTCCATAACACAAGTACTTTAGCAACTTACTTTGGGTTCAGAACAATGTATGTGATGTTGTGCGCATTTATTTATTTAGTTAAACTGTAAAATTCGAAGCCTTAAGAGACGAGAACTTAATTCTGTATATTTTTATTTTTCTAAGTATTATACTTGCCTCTAAGTACCCTGTATGCTTATCAATAAATAAACTTTGTATGAGACAAGTATCCTAGTGCAAAGTATTTACAATTATCTTACAATAAGATATTTACAATTATCTAAAAAGTCAATAAATCCAAGTAAAAGTTGTTGAATTAATCGCTAAGTGAATTCCCCGTGATATCAATAGGACTCTTCAGCAATAAATAAAAACTTTAAGTTATAGTGATAAGGTTTTAATTCGCTTGATAACAAGGAGTTCTACTTACCTACCTACCAGCTACTTTCCTTACCGTTATAAGTTTGCGAGATGTTCTTGATAAACCTGTTTTTAGTATATAACAGGGACCGGACAACCCCACTTTAGAGTTAAGCCGTTTGACAGGGTAACCCGTACACGGGGTAACTCATATCGCAGTGTTACCTTTTGTTCGAGTTACATCCTCGAAACCCAGCGAAATGGTTAACACCTTCATTATGGTAACCACGTGAAGGGGTTAACCCCTTCAATAACTTAACCCTTTGAAGTGGTTACCTTCACGAAAGGCTTTTATTCGTGTTACCCTGAATTACCCACTAAACTTGAGCTGCATACTTGCACCCTATCGGCCCCTCATTGCTTTACTAAGACTACAGCTGATTTTCTTCTATCGCCGACGCGTCGCGCCGCGACTCGCGCCTCTCGGACAAACTACCTACGCGCGAAACGTCATATAGGTAACTAGCTGTTGCCCGCGACTTCGTCCGCGTGGTTAGAAGATATAAGTTAGGAATTTTTGAACGAAAGCCCTTGAAGATTAATATTTTTCCCCGTATTTGCCACATTTTCCATTAAGTCTTCGCTCCTATTAGTTGCAGCGTAATTTTATATACCTAGCCTAAAACCTTCCTCGATTATTGGTCTATTGAACACAAAATGAGATCAAATTTTTTAGATGAAATTATTTATAATAATTTAAAAAAAAATCGAATACAAGTTCTTTTTCATTTTTTGCATTTTCTGAGAAGATTTGACGGGTGAATTTTCGATTTGAAAATTAGAGTGTTTTTTTATATTAATTCAAAATAAGGTGAAAAAATAAATATTTTTAATCAAATAAATTACAGCGTATTTGGGACACAAAAAAGTAAGTTTTCACCAAATTTCGTTACAAAAATAAATTTTTGTAAAAGATAAAAATAAAAAACCACAATCTTGGTTTTTTAGATTTTTCACATAAATTTTGAGGTTATGTGAAAAAAATGTAAACACAAAAGTTTTAGATCTTTTTCTTTTAGAACTTTGCCATTTGACTTTTTTCGATACGAATTTTAGTTTTGCAGGAAATTGATAAAAACCGTTTTTTACTCTTCAAACGTCACTCCCACCCCCTTCCCGACCTCAGATCACCCGTAAATTATTTTTCCTTTCATTTTTAGGGTTCCCTACCTCAAAAGGAAAAAACGGAACCCTTATAGGATCACTTTGTTGTCCGTCTGTCCGTCCGTCTGTCCGTCCGTCCGTCCGTCCGTCTGTCAAGACCCTTTTTCTCGGGAACGCGTGGAGGTATGAAGCTGAAATTTATATCAATTACTCAGGTCTACTGTCCCTTGAAGCTGTGAAAAAATCAAACTTCTAAGGCAACGCAATCAAAAGATACAGCCGTTTATGCCGCAAATTTTCGACACTTGCAAGGGAATCAAAACCTACAGGGTGTTTCCCGTGAACTCAGAATCTTGAAATTTGGTACGAAGCAACGTCTTATACCATAGATAAAGGAAAAATTACAAAAACCATAAATTTTTAGTTACATCACATAATATATTTTTTTTTAATAATTTTAAACTTACTACCTATTTCCTCATAAACGCGTAGAGGTATTAAATTGAAATTCATACCAAATACTCAGGTCTATAATACCTTTAAGCTGTAACAAAATCAAACTTCTATGTCAACGCAATCAAAAGAAACAGCAATTTAAGCTGCATATTTTGAAACTCGCAAGTACTCGCAAGGGAATCAAAACCTAAAGGGTACTTCCAGTCGACCTAGAATCTTGAAATTTGGCACGAAGCAACGTTTTATAGCACACATAAAGGAAAAATTCCGAAAACCTTAAATTTTTAGTTACATCACATAATAATTTTTTTTTTAATAATTTTAAACTTACTACCTATTTTCTCATAAACGCGTAGAGGTATTAAATTGAAATTCATACCAAATACTCAGGTCTATAATACCTTTAAGCTGTAACAAAATCAAACTTCTATGTCAACGCAATCAAAAGAAACAGCAATTTAAGCTGCATATTTTGAAACGCGCGAGTACTCGCAAGGGAATCAAAACCTAAAGGGTACTTCCAGTCGACCTAGAATCTTGAAATTTGGCATGAAGCAACGTTTTACAATCGAGTCATATATATTTATATGACTCGATTGTCGTAATGAACGAACTTTGTAAACCTTGCAGGTTTGTACGGAACCCTCGGTGCGCGAGTCCGACTCGCACTTGTTATAATATTCCCCTCCTTTTCTAATGAGTTTCATCCTACTATTTTTTAATTTGGTTTTAAAAATTATCGACCCTGGTCTACAAGTATAGACACGAAAAATATATATCACAACGTTTGAAAAGTGCGACAAGCAAAATTAAACTGTAAGATCATATCTACAATGATTTTTATTCCATGTTTACAAGTCGCTCGGTAAATGCAACAATGGCGCCGCTGGGCGGTAAGATGTCACGTGCGCTCGTGGTTATACTATTTTCAAACTAATGTCTATGATAAAGAGTGCATATTGCATTGTCTTAGGTTGGAGTGGGTTACCCTGTTACAGTGTTACAGGGTAGTAAAGGGTAACCTGTTCAGAACAGGGTTCCAGTAATCCGTTCGAAGGTGTAACATATGTCATAGGGTTTTTTCTTGAAGCGCTTAAAAAAACCCCTTCAAAAACCCTTTCAATGAGTATCCGGCCGGTCCCTGGTATATAATCAAGGATTTTATCTAGGAAATGTTTGTCTTAATATTCGTCATTTGACGGAAATAACCATTAGCGGAAATCACTTATTAGTATATTAATAATTCAAATATCTGCCAACTATTTGGAACTTTGATTGGACCATAAAATAATGGATAAAATCTTTGAAAGTAGCACAATTGTCTAGTTGCGTTCTCACCAGACATGCGTTGAAGGGTATGTGTTTTTAAAGAATAAAAAGAAACGCTTATTTTGCCTCTGTGGTACTGTGTGCCACAGAGGCATGCGGCCACAGTCTTAACTATTAATGGAGCTAATATATATATATATATATATAACAGTCGCTGGAATCTAGACCTGCAACTATGTGCATAATAATTCAATCTTTGAAACCCTAGTTCACATAAATACCCTTTAATAAAAACCTTTGTTAAATCCTAGCTACCGCATTAGGTTAAGTAACCTGTAATGGTAGATTAGTGTGATTATTAAATAAATAAATAAATAAAAATATATCTTAAGAACATTTCGCATTACCCATCCCCGGCAAAAACAGCTTAACAAAACAAACCGACAAAAACTTCGCGAGACTCACTGCCAATCATATTAAGAAGCTTGTATCAACATTATCAAATCATAACTTTTAATACTCGCCTCTAACAATAGGCAGTTAGAGCTATTGTTACTCGCAAGTTATAGACAATATTATCTGTATGGTTCGCTGTAACGTCAGGACTTAGGCAGGTGCAAGAGTGCGAAACAAAAGGTGATCGTGACGCGGATGACAGCTGATGTGATGATACATGATTGACATGTATTTGATAATTGATTTTTAGGAACCTATTTTTACAACACTATGTTTCCAGTGTAATAAACAAGGATTCGGATAGCCTGGCATCGTTCAAGCCTGCGCTCTGGCTAACTATATAAGCTAAGTAAAACAACTCGGTTTGATGACGAATTTTGAGGGTACATTTATAACCACAACAAATACGACTAACATCGATGTTTATTTTTATAATTTTTTCAAAATTCAACTGCCTAGCTGTCAGTTCATGAGATACGGCCTGGTGATAGAGAGCCGGACAGACAGAGGAGTGTCGGTAATAAGGTTCCTGTTTTGGGTACAGAATTAACAATGTAACCTGATATACACTTATATTTGCAATTCAAAGAGTAATTAGATGGTAAAACACAGGCGAAAAAAAAAATTCTTATCAAAAAAAAATGCAAAGAAT
This sequence comes from Trichoplusia ni, assembly GCF_003590095.1. Classification (NCBI taxonomy): domain Eukaryota; kingdom Metazoa; phylum Arthropoda; class Insecta; order Lepidoptera; family Noctuidae; genus Trichoplusia; species Trichoplusia ni. The sequence continues at coordinate 13,414,134 of NC_039488.1, read as the reverse complement.
GTTAACCAATTAGACCTGCCTTTCAGATTCAATTCCGCAAATTGAAATTAAAATCAAATCCTAAACCAACGAAACAAGCGGTCGGTTTAGTCCTTGCGTAATCAAAACTCCACAATAAAAACTGCACAAATCAATCATAAAGCGTGTTACGCAAACATACACATACATACAAACATGCACACATGCGCATATTTCCGCATTTCTCAGTGTACATGAGAACGGCCGGCAATAAGCCGCACTCCTAGACTTGCTACAAATATGTTTCGTACTTAAATTGAAAGAGATCGAACTTGATCGAAGGTAGGTACTATTGAAGGTCATGCCTTGCGGAACACTTCAAAAATGCCGCCATTCAATAAACACTGTCTGTTATAATCTCATTCTGTCATAAGATACTGAAATGGATTACTTTTTGGCACACATGTGTACGTTAAATTGCATTTTTAAACGTGAGCTGTATTTGAAATTATTGATTTCTATATATTTTACTTTATTTAAGAAACACTTTATAATTTAACATTCAACGGAATGCTCTAAAACTAGAACTTAACTTCAACATCAAATAGTAATAGAAAAAGGTTAGCTATCAAAATATCTTGTAAAAACATAATTACAATATTAAACAACACAATGGTTCTCAAGTATCATAAGGTTATAACAAATAGCACACATTTAAAACTAAATCATTACATAACCTGTCTGACTACAAACACACAATCGTCAACTTTCACTCGCACATTTTCTAAGAACATAACACATCAACACACATACGTAAGGACATATTTGGCACTTATTATTGCGACCGCATAAACTGCGAACACTTTTTATTTAGTCCTGTTTTCTAGATGCTATCGACAAAGAAATGATTAAGAATTGCCGAACGGTATTCGCTTTGACTGATATGAATTCTAAATTTGATGAGGACAGTAGACTATGTTGTCGTATTGGGACTTGTTGCTATTTGATCACGTTTTTTTAAATAGCTTTAGGTAATGAAGACTGCTTACATAGGTAGGTACTAACCATATCTGAAAGCTACTATGATGTATGGTGTATCAGAGTGCCATTTATTACGAAAGCATTATGTAGGTGACTGCTAAAGAGGCCATTTTTTATGGTACCTATTCCAATACTTAAATAACAAATAATTTAATAATTTCTGGTATATCATTAGTGGCACTTAGGCAATGGTTTCCCATAAAAGAAATCGTGAGAGCCAATTAACTTTGTAATTAAGTACACACATAAACATTAAGTACACTTTTCCATCAGCAAAATTGAAATAACCTTAAAAACTTCGCACAAAAACAATCTCCAATTTACAAAAACTCTTTAATATTAACCGCGTAATTAAAAAGTGAGTTACATTATACTGTCTCCTCATCTTTAACTGGTATTAACAATCAAACTTAATCCTGTTTTAAAAAGATTAAGATTTCCAACTGGAAAGGATTTTGCCATAAACCAGTGCCGGATTGAGCCCATAAAATGTTTATGACTTGTCATAAAAACTGTTTTTTAAAACGTGTTCTTATGAATGACAGGCTTTTTTCTCTTCGCATCTTTTAAACGAGGATATATGAGGTGTCTGCTTCTACTAAATAAATTACGTTACAACTTCCTAAGCAACAACCTAACCAAGCATTGCACCAAAAGTACAACAGCATACAATTTAAAATATCAATAATTAGCAATGCTGCGATAAAAACCGATGCAAAACAAGTTTCGAAAACTTTAGACCTCCTTAAAGTAATTTACGACAATTCGCGCCGAAATAAAACTCCGCGTGTCGTCAACCTTACCCCGACCACTTTGGGGTCAAAACACTCAAAAACAGTATTTTATTTTATTGTTTGGAGAGCATTTTAATCTTGATATCCTTAAAATACCAGTATATGTATATGCTGTCACCATATTTGGCGATATTTTGCCAATACTTTGGCAACTTCTTAGAGAAGTTATGGCATGTCGTGTGGCAACTCTGCCGTCCGTTTCGTGAGGCAACCTCAAAATGTAACATGTTTAATATGGGAATTATTCAAGGATCCATTAAGAAAGCCTGTTGAAAGGCAGGTTGAAGAAGTTGCTGTTATAATAGTCTACTGTCTACCCACTTAATGAAACAGACGCATCATAACAACCATACCTATATATTCATACACAGATTATACTAAACTGTAATAATATAGTGTTTACTGTATGATAGACATTTTCTCAAAAAGCATTGAATTAGCAGAAACAAACAATGAACAATCAAGTTTAATATGACACCTCATTAAACTATAATTAAAAGATAGAGTTATCTGCGAGCTAACGTAAGGTAAAAGCACCTATTACGGAGGTATTTCGCAACATTTGAAAGTAAGAAACAAAAATAAGCATTTGTAGGTATTTCTAAAGGTGGAAAAAAATTCTATCGTTAAAAGTGGAATTCATATTTTGTATTGCGGTAGAGACTATGATTCTGTTGATGATATTTCTTATTTTTAAAAAATATTTAAATAGTCTGGTCGATTTTCCCTAATACGGAGGTAAAATTTTGCTCTGATCCTATTACTGCGGTAGACGGCTCCTAATACGGAGGGAAAGAAAATTTTTCATGAAAGTTCCGTACAAATAATATTTATTTAATAATATTAATGTGTTAGTAAAAGTTTTTCCTTTATTGAAAATTGATTTTATTAAATAGCGTAATCAAATTAATGGTGAATGATTTTTTTCCATTTTGAGTAACTCTGACAATGACATCTAATATGTATGGGACCCAAATACGGTTAGGCCTAACGGCTTATTGTCATGGCGTAACATAAAGCTACAGGAAACTGTATTCCCTTAAATTCAAATGGAAAATTGTTGAGAATCAATAGTATTCGAGGGATTAAATCACTTTCCCCGGCACCCGCAGTTCTACAGAACAACGTCTATGGATAAAACTGAAAAATAAGGTATAATTATACCAAATTTCATTGAAATCGAACAGTTATTTTTCTCGTGATGCCTAAACATACAGACAGACAAAATAAATTTTAATCACATATTTGGGTTTGGTCACTCGCTGCTGATTATTTTTTCAATATTTTCAGTGTACAGAATTGACCCTTCTACAGATTTATTAAATTTATAGATAAATGAATAGAACCGTAATCTTAGAACCCTACACGGAGTTACCTGGAAATAATTAGCGCCGTAATAGGAAAACTACTCATGTTTTCGATAATCCTAATTCTGACCCATAAATAAATCGATAAACAAAAGAGTAAAAATGCCTAATCAAACATTAACAGTTTTTTGGCTCAGATTTGTAAAACTCAAGTCAAAATTTATACAAAATAAATGTTTTGTGATAAATCAAAATACACCTTCCCATTTTTGCCTCTTCTAAGAAACTAACATTTTTTGCTCGACAGTTTTCATATTTAACTAGATTTCCAATTAAGAACACATACCACAGAATATGGTTTGTAAGTTATGTGATTAATAATTATTTCAACTAAACTTGAAACTAATTGAATAAGCTAATCAATTGAAAGTTATAAACAATTAAACATGACCAGTACTTTTCCTATTTCGGAGTCATACCACCGTATTAGGATTAATTTTCAAAACATGTATCGTATTACGGCGGTATTTTATTTTTAAATTTTTTGGTAAAAAATGACTTACAAATATAAAATAAGCTATTTAAATATTGAGTGTAATAATAAGAAAATGCTATAAATAACAAAAGAACAAACTCGAGCGGCATCTTAATACGAAAAACTTAGTTTCTAAATATTTGTGTACTTACTTTTGTTGTTCCGTGTTTGTATGGAAACACCTCTCACGTCGATTACGTTACAGAGACTGATTGATTTTGTTGTGTTGTCTATGTGCTATAATTGCAAATGTCAGTTAAGTCATAAAGTAAAAGATTTAGAATAAATAGTTTCGGTTTTGGTCTACCTACACTGAATAAAACGGGAATAAAACGCGAAAATATAAATACCACCGTAATAGGAAGCGATTTTGACTACCGCCGTATTAGGAGCGTTTACCTTAAATGATGAATGATTGTTTGTCAAATACCTTAATGAAACATTTACTTTATAACAGACAAATGACATCTGCGATGCGGTAAAATATGACAATATTTAGTAGCTTACCTAAAACACAAAAATGCTTTTTTGTAACAAAGGTGTTGAGAAAATTGTGACTCGCGACTTGGCTATCAAAGTAATACTGCCCCTGTATCTAAGTGAGATTACTACAATTGTAACAACATTTTTATGGGACCGCAAATACTTGCATTTAACGTGAAATGAAAAAATGAGGCAACAAAATCGGTCTGTATGCACAGACCGAAGTTCTGATGAAACTAACGTAGAAAAATCCGACGAATCGAGAACCTCCACCTTTTTGAACTGGGTTGCGCTTCTCGCGTAAATACCAAACCACCAAATGGGATATTTTATTTAATTAAATCACAAGCTATTAGCAACACTTATCATAGACGTTCAGGCAATCACAGACTATTTACTGATTCTGTTGTCAGCACACTATCACAGCGAGCCAGACAAACAACCTTCCTCCACCTTCGCCAAACTACAGAACTAGTTCGCGTAAGGTCAATGTTTTGTCATCAATGATGTACAGAATCTGGAATCCTCCAAATCCTCAGCAAACAAGTACAAAGCCCTACTTTGTCATCGCCATCATTGTTTGAAGACGTGTGCATTTTTATGATTGTCTCACTAGCTCCGGTACTCGGGTATTCCCTCGGCGTTTTACTGTTGAAGATTCAATTACCTTTGTAAAATATGAGACATTATATTGTCTTTTATTTTAGTAAGTTAATTGAATCTGGTAATCTGTATACCGGGCAATGTAAGTCTAAGGTACCTGATGACTGCAATCTGCCAGCGTCTACCACCTTCCTTTTCAAAGGCATGCAAAGTAAAAGGTTTCGCTAACTTGTGCTGGTTCGTATGAAAGTGACATGAGAAGTTGGTTTATACACTACCAATCATAAACCTCGGTAAGACAACTACACATTCTGTGAAAAAGTCTGTTTAGTCTCTTACTGAAGAAGACATCAGTATGCAACACCTGTATCAAGAAAACAAAAAAAAAATAAGAGTGTGATATTTGTATGTCATTGACAAACGTCCGAATATTCATCACCAGCCATGATCTCTTCATTAGCTCTGAGGACGTCAGCAGGCAATTTATTTAAGTTATATGTCAATAACCTTACCGACTGATTTGGTCACTTTGCGATAGTTGTTTACATCCAACTTCAAGGCTTATGCAATCTGTGACCAGTGCGAATGTTATGCAGATTAGACTGTCAATGTTTAATGTGCTTTTTTGTGTTCCTTGCGACATGCATTACGAAAGTGGGTTTCTCTAGAACTTAATTCTTGATCATATCTTGCTATCTAATGCAACTTTTACTAGCTGCTTTGTACAAGCTTATTAAAACTTCGCTTAATGCAGTTTTATTATTAACGGTGAAGGAAAATATCGAGAGGAAACCTGCATTATAAATATTGGAACCTGAAATTGCCAACCCGAAGTGAGCTGGTGTGATGTTCAATTTCAAACATTCTTTACCGTCCCTATATGAGAAAAATCCAGTGCCCATCAGTATGTAGGCGTACGTGGTATTACATATTATACTTAAATATCGATGTAATCTAAGCAGATTTTAACAGCTTCGTAATTAGCAAAATTATGAATATAACGTAATTTATGTATGCAGTCATACTCTGGGATGTTATAGTATTCATTAAGAGGTATCCAAACTCAAAATAAAGCTGGCTCGAAAACACAAACTCGGCTAGAGAAACTTGTTCATTGATTGATATTAACGCGTTTGCCGTTCATATTAAGTTGCGTCGATTTCAATTGCGAAATCATAGTATGCAGGTTGCAAAAGTAAACGAGATATTCTTGGATTTGGATTTCATCAGCATTGAGATTATTCCTGTGAGGTTTAGATCAAAAATGTTAGAAGAGAATTGGTTTAATAACTTATGAGTAACATAATAGTTAATGGCATTTCACATGGATCAATGCAAGCGGTAATTTGGATATCAGACCGAAACCGTTAACCCAACACAACTTAAAACGGCTCGTCCATTTTTTATAGTCATGTCTAAGGACATTCTATTAATAGTTCAATATTAATAGAAAATAATCTAAATTGGTCTAGCTCAATCCAGATAAATATTTTTGGGAGCTATTATGCCACAAACAGACTGACGGCGCGTCTAACTTATAACACCCCTCTTTTTGCATCGGTGTTTAAAATCACATAAATATTATATATTGTAGATCCGTCAATATAAAAGCCTATACGAATTCACATCCGTAGGAAGCTCATGACTAATCAAGTAAAATATAATTATCTTTCTTCGACAGATTAATAAGGACAAATTATACTTTAATGATCCCCGCTTTGCAAATCAGAATACAAACAGACAAACGCACAAATCATGTTCTCACAATTCAGCTACAGTTTATTTAAGGATCACTCTAGTCTTGATAAGAGATAAGAGAGGAGAGATGTAAGCAGAACCTCATTTTCCTTCGTCATTATTGTGGTGAGGTGACTGGCGATATCCTTCCGTTTTCGTTTTATTATATCCTGTAAACGGTGAGTTTTGTTTCTTTCTTTCTTTATTCTTAAGTGGTGTTATTGCTTTTTGGACGAAGATAGGTTTGACATCTTGGTAGTATTCGGTTTGTGAGCTTCGTTTGTTTTTGCCAAAACCGATCCTGTTAAGTGTCAACTGATCATTTTAGGGTGTCGTAATCGGAACTCTACTACTCCGTACAGGTAAAAACGAAACACGGGGTCCGCTGTCTATAAGTCTGTCCCAATATTTCCGTTGCCAATATAACAAAAAATACTGAAAAGCGACGTTGTTAATTTATATAAATTTGACGGTAGGACCCACAAATTCATTTGTTACCCCACCGACTTGCTTTTCTTAAGTCAATTTGAACGGAAGTGTGTTGATCGGTTGTAAAGATCAATAATAGGTATTTATTAGAATATATCCCATTTGAAAATCTACTCTTTGATTTATTTCGTAGATATATTTATACTTAAGTACCTATTCTATTAGCAAATCATTAAATTTGTTTTCATTATAAAAATGACAAATCACTTGCCATTCATTTTCCATTTAAAATTCATCAATTAATTTAGTAACCCTTATCTAAATGGCACCACTAATGTTCGTCATATTAAAGTATCACGATGTAAACACATGTCCACAGTTAACAGCCTTCAATCAAAGTAATGACCCCATCTAAAACGGCTTAACTTAAGGAATCCATTGAAAACTAGTTTTGTACCCCACGAATATTTATCTTAATTAGTGAAATTATTTAAACCAAACGAATTGATTTCAATTAGCACATTAGTAAGACACGCTTAATACGTCATTCATACATATTTATAAAATTAAATACACGTGTATGACTTATGTTATAATAGTAGTTATTATGTAACATTTGCTGGTTAATTGGCTCAGTGTTTATTGTTCATATTAAGGACGGTTAGCATAATATCATGAATATGGCAAAAGTTATGACCTGAAAGTGATTTAGGCATCGGCACGCTTCCTGATTCTTGCTACAATGGAATGAGAGATGGGGTAAAAGGCAATACTTTAAATGAAGAAAGTCTCCGAATAGAATGATAAGACCAGCAGTCTGATCCTGAAACTGGTTTGATTCTCTTTTCGATTTTGATTCGGATCTCGATTTAGAATTAGAATTATGGATTTTAAATGAATTAAATTACGTTTTCAGTCCATCTGTTTGTACATTGTATCTTCCCGGTTATTAAGTATCCTTTAACAACACATTAATATGTGACGTTATTGTTATAAAATTCAGAAACTGCTCCACTGTTCTCATTTCTCACTTTCATAGAAATTTAAGAATTAGGTAAATTAAAACCGACTTCATCATCATCATCATCAATTTCAGTGCAGGTCACTTGGTGTTGTAGCGATTTCATCCTTCCTATCCTCACTACTGTCATTTCCATCAGTTAGTACTTCCTTGACACAAGGAATTTTTAATCTCAACTCAAACATATTTTCAGACTCTTTTATAACCTCGTTATTTCATAAAAAAACCTATTTCGGAAAACGCTTTTTTATTTCTGCAATAAAGTGCTTATTCTAAATTATTCTATATCATGTTCATTGTACTTTGTTTGTAAACCTAGCTATCGGTCAGCGCAGTGAGTGCGGCTAATAGATTAGCTACACATGAGGATTGAAGCGTGACGTCAGCTAGTCACTGACATTGTGTTCACCCTGGCCGTGACTCCATGAAGCGAATGCTTTGTTGACTCCACGCGTCATTGGCAATTGTGACGTCACGGTACATGAGGTCTACATATACCTGACATGATGGGGCTATTTTTACCAGGGATGCGTATAAGATGTGAAGGAACAAATTTTCAGATATAGGCTTAACCTTTCGCTAAGCTATGTCGAGGAAAAGTTTTAATCTCATCGAATTTAGCTGTGTATCGTAAATATAAGGGATTATCTGACCCTATACCGCAGTAGGACTCCTAGTCAAATATGTATTAAGTTTTTTAGACGATTTATTACCCTGATTAACATTAAACTTAACAAAGTAGTTTCGTTCGACCTACTTTCCTGCCCAAAATCTCCGTAACAAAATGTTCTTAATATAATCATAGTGAAAATAGCACTGCAGCAATATATTCTACAAAAAAAGTATAAATACGAGACCACGAAATGATAAACTAGACCTATTTACTTGATAAGCAAACAACAACAAAACAAGAATCAGTTAATTGAAATGAGAATAAGCAATTCAGATGAATTGCCGTCACAGTGAGCGCGCGCGGAAATGAGGCGGCCGCGGTAATGAACCAGTCACAATCTGTGACAGCCGTAATAGCCGTGACTTACCAAATAATCCGACACTAAGGCTGTGTTTCCACCAGAGATGTGCGATGTAAATGTGTCGTGCGAGGATGTCCTCTGAGCCGTTTCCACCAGAGCTGTGCTGAGCGAGGCGAGGGAAATAAAGCGATTCTAATGGTTGTGTACAAACACATCCCTTGCTACGTATCCTCGTACATCTCTTGTGGAAACGCAGCATTAGGGCAGAGATCCATTGTAAAATAGATATGTACATACCTACCAGAAGAGATATGCTACATTTCTGTAACATAACTTAATTGAAACATGTTTTCGTTGCTGAATCGTTTTTCCAGGCTTTTCAATACCATTTTGTTGTTCACCACTGTCTTTAATTCAATCCTTTAAGATTGGGAGCCCAATATATACTTAGTTTAAAATAAGCAACGCAGGCAGATAAAGCTATATTTTAATTACAATAATTGCGAAATGTAAACATAGGTACCGTCTCGTCAGTAAGTGTTCAGACTTGGCTACTATGTTCACGGATATAACTATTTTCTTAATTCCTCACCGCTATCTTGCCATTTTGTATAATATGTAAATGATTGCGCCACTTCCACGAAATTTGCCGCGCAAAATAAATTCTTATTTACAAGTCGAGATTAACAAATTACTGAACTCACGAAAGATAACTTATACGTACCTTTTTATTACACACTTTATACGTACATTGTGTACAACTTTACTTATTGCCGGATTGGGTTATTTTGGTGCTTTGTTAAAGTATTCCATCCTTATTCACGATCTTTGACCAACATCTTATCATAAAAATTGGATCAGTTATCATTTTGAGATCAGCTAAAGAGTAAAAACTGTCGGTCTGACTATCTGTTCAAAATCTGAGGCTAAGCAACGATTGGTTTAGTCATTTATTAGATGGTTGACCATTTTCTTCTGCATATTTGTATTTTTTTTCTATACGTGCCGCTAGTCCAACACAACGCTTGACCAGTTTTTTCGGATTGTCTTATTAGCTAAACTGTACCTAGATCAGAAATATCAACCATGACTATTTATCACCAGATGTCTTGCGGTCGTATATTCAACGCACTGCGTCGTTGCAAGCAGTTAGAAGATGGCGAGCAGCCGACGCAGCTGGCGCGCTGCCTCGGGCTGGTGGACCTGACGGCGCTGGGCATCGGCAGCACGCTCGGGCTCGGCGTGTACGTGCTGGCCGGAGCCGTCGCCAAGACTGTGGCCGGACCAGCCGTCACTATATCGTTTTTGGTCGCTGCTATTGCATCTGCTTTTGCTGGTGAGTTATTTCATATTATGCTAAGCATTAAATGTTGCTATTAGTTAATAGAGGTTATAAACTATCTGTGTACCAAGTTACATCGAAATCCGTTGTGGTTTTTGCGTGAAAGACTAACAAACATACGTACAACAATATATATAAACTTTCGCGTTAATAATATTAGCAGGATTACGTTCAAAAAATCATAACTATATGAATGATTCTGTTAATAATATTCAAACACGGACTCTACTTTCCGATAAGCATGTTTGGGTGTTAAAACATTAATTACTTCTTCACTCGTTTCTATAAGTTTTTCTTGAGTAGGTAAATAAATAAATAAGCTCTTCTGAATGTATTGTAGGTACGTGTGTACCTACGTAAATGAATGTAATCGTCGACCTTCATAATCCCACATAACCCCATGAGATTACGTTGTCAACCTGTCCTCGTCACACAACAATATAAAAAGCAATTACGAATACAATTCAATTGTGTGCGTCTAAGTATTAAGTAATGCACCAAATTATGGTTGTTAAATATATTTGTGTACGCGTAGTGAGCGGTGGGTTGTGAAGGGTCTCTTAGCAAGGTCGACCAGTGTGAAGTACCTGTAAGGGTACACGCACATTTGGAGCAAGCGCTCACTTGGGACGAAACAGTTTCGTTTGTCTTCCTCGACGTGTCAGCGTGGCGCTTTTGTAGGTATTCGACAGTTTTTTCTATGGGTCGTTTTGTCTCTAGCCTCAAGTGCGTAGTCATATACTTTGTTGAAACAATAGACTGCAACCAAACTGTCATCTGTCAAATGAGCGCTGTGTTAAAGTAAAAATATCTCGCGATCCCATTCTACAAAGATGAAATATCGGCACTTCAGTACTTCGCTGCCTACAGAAATAATGTCGTTGATACTGCAAACTGAAAGTTTGAAACTTTTCCACACAGCTGACAGGTGTTTCTTACATTATTTGGGTGAAAACGTTACTCAAAATCAGAGTATTTCTTATTCTTAACAGCATATTCAAATAAACAAGATAATTCACATCTCCACAAAAATTCGGCGTCATATAAATATACACAAGTTAAATAAAACAAATAATGAATCAAATAATACACAAGATTACAGCATGCCAAGAATTTACAAACAACTCTTGGCGTTGTTTTGCGCGTCTTAATTACCGTCCCAATCCCTAATGTGTGCAGACCATTAGGAAAACGAAACAGGGTCGGACGAGTGACGTAGTAAGGATGTAGTGACTTCCTCATAGTAATGTATGCTTAATCAGCTGGTTTGAGTCTCGTGATACAGTTTGAAGAAAAGTAGATACCGGTTTTGTATGGTCGAGTTTTGTATTTATAAGTACAGATTTCCTTGGCACGTGATATCTTTACAAGTATTAGGCATCGATTAGTGACTTAGATTGGCCACTTCTTTACATTGCTATTCAATCAGCGTGAACAAATATTATGAAAAAAAAGACATTTTTGTATCTCAATTAATGGATAATAACCATGTATTCAGCCTTTAGTATTTGATGTAGTATTGGGACAAAAAGTGAAATAAAAAATCATGATTTTTAAACAATTACCCCCCCCCCCCCAGCAAGTCAATTCTTGTATCGCTTCACAAATTCACAAACATTTAAGTCACATACATTCAGACACCTCGACTCAGGACAAGCATTCGTAGATCTCACAAAGGAACGCTTGTCCTTGCGGGGATCAAACCCGTGACACGTCGCTCTCAGTTGATTTAGCTTTGAAAAATATAATACAAAACAGAGCCTATGTTATGTATAACTATGTCACACAATTACCGTTTGAAGCGTGGCCATTATCTCGATGACTCGCTCATAAGTAGGTACTTTGCAAGTCTGTAAGCCATACTTCATTCATTCGACAACAGACAGACCGACACTCACCGCAGACAATAGATACTAATACGAATAAATCCCAGCATTAAGATAAGTGTCTATAACACGGGGGAATATAAGAATTTGCACGTGTAAAGCGTAGCACTGTAAATGTGCTTTTGATTTTCTTAAATTATGTTGGACTAATTGGAAATTGGATCTAATTGCAAGGTTTATTATTCGATTTTACGTAATCGGCGTTATTCTATTGAAAAAGCTTTAGAATCACCCAAAACTCAAGGGTAAAAATTTGATCGTAATTGAATGATCAACAAAAAACCAGTCAAATGCTAGTCGGGCTCGCGGCATTAAGAATTTGACAAATAGGCTGAAGAAAAGTTAATTTGCGCCAAAAATATCCATCACATTCACATTCGTATTGTCCCAACTACTGCTGCTTAGGCAAACTATAGCAGTTTATAAGCTAAATCCTGGTGAAAGACGGAGAGAAAGCGAAGCCTTAGTAATAGAGTTCTGTATAAACCTTTGGGTACGTTGGTAAATCCTAAAAACGAAAATCATAATGAGGCCGTTGGCAAAACCGTAAATATAATATCCGAAGACCTAATTTCTTTCAATCTTTTTTCCAGGCCTCTGTTACGCAGAGTTCGCAGCTCGCGTGCCGAAGGCCGGCTCTGCGTATGTCTACAGCTACGTGTCAGTCGGAGAGTTCATCGCGTTCACCATAGGCTGGAACCTCATCCTGGAGTACGTGATAGGCACGGCGAGCGTCGCCAAGGGCATGGCCCTGTACATCGACAGCCTCTGCAACAACACCATGGCGAAGGCCATGACAGAAGCTGCTCCTATCAACGTGTCCTTCTTAGCTGATTATCCTGACTTTTTTGCCTTTGCGCTAGTTTTGCTGATTACAGGTAAGCTTTTATGTATCTATTATTAAATATTTTGCTATACAAGAATACCAGTTGTTAAGTAAGAGTCTTCATAGGCCACTTATTTGCCGATTGTGAAATCTTACTGTTACATAATGAACGTGTACGCACATAATACATTCATATTCTGCTGGATGTCTCAAGATATCAAACTTTACATTACCATCGACAAGCCTTTTAACAAACAAATTTATATTATAAAACACTTCCTAAAGTTTTCCTCTTGCCCATCCTATAGTTTAATTTAATATGTAAGTATGTTTAATATCGGACATACGTTTCCAGTTCTGCTGAGTATCGGTGTAAGTGAGTCCACGAAGCTGAACAACGTGTTCACCGCGCTCAACCTGGCCACCGTCATCATCGTCGTTATCGCCGGCGCCGTCAAGAGTAAGTACTCGACCTTTATGTATTTGGAGTTAAGGAACTAGACGATTAAAAAATAAGACTATATAACGCACCGGAGTTGAATCCTTGTATCGCGGGGGTTTCACAACGTGGACGTTTTGCGGTTTCGAACCCCGCGTAATACAAGCATTTTGTGATCCACGAGTGCTTGTTCTGAGTCTGGGTGTCTTTGTGCATGTGATTTGTATGATTTGTTGTATGTAATATATAAGTAAAACCCCCCGCCACACAAGGATCAAATTCTTCAATGCGGGACGACTCCCACATTAATACATTTTTAAATACGACAATTTAAAAAAACAACTGTCATCCACCAACCAAAAATGCCGGTCTTACATGGGTACGGACAAGTTAAAAATAAATATTGCAGTAAAATACAACTGTTGGCTTATCCAACATATCTGTTACACTTATCACGTGAAGTCAATTAATAGTTTCCTTATTTTCATCTTATCCTACGGTCTGGCACTCAATTGAGAAAAATGAACCAAGTTCAGTGTCACGTATAAATAGACTGCGGTATGCTAGGGCCCGCCGCGCTTCCTAAGTGCAATCTGCAAGGATTTGTTGCGACATGGCAATACCTAGTTATAACATCCAAGTAAATCAATATAAAATTTAACTATTTAGGTACTTATAAGCGATGATCAAAATCAGCTTTAAATTGTTCATCTTTTTTAATTACCTTTGATTGATATCAAAGACTGGTTTCTACCTTATCTTTTTGTGCAAATATCTCTATTATAAGCTAAAACCCAAGTTGTTTTAACACTCAAATTCACCTATTATCTTGCTAGATAGTTTAGAAGCGTTTTTACTTGTCGGGAAACGTGTAAATATCAATTATAGCTTAAACACGCACGCTCACGTTTTGACAAAGTCACGTTTAAAGCGGATTTAAACGGTGCGAGAAATATGAAGCAGGTTACAATACATTGCCGTGAAGGATTCATCACATTTGACGGCAGAGCTAAGCGACTCCGCAATGTATTAATGTCTGCACTATATTTCTAAAATGGTCGATATGAGCCTGTATTTCAAATAAATAAAGCTGACTTTAATAATCGAGACAAATCATGAACGGAATAAGTATCTGCTGTTAACGATCATTTGTTCTCCTGACATGAAGTAGTACCTTTTTCGACACTTACACATAATATGTATAAACTTCTAAGTGGCTTTATAGTGAACATGAGTTCGATAAGATAAACGGGATTACAACTGTAATTACTTGGTCATTACTGCACTGAGTGATAACAATACATCTATGTAGGCAAGTCAAATATTGTCGCATTGCATTAAGTTTTCAGTAACTGCAGCATATTTTTATCACTCAAAAAAGATTGCATAATATAGCATTTTTTTTTACCGTCTCTGTAACATATGGCAGGCAATAAATGATAGAGTATTGAGTATCCCGTTATTTTGTTTTACTAACATATACATTTTATTCATTGATTCGTAATAAATTTGGATCCACTCTTTGATCTACTAATAAAACCTTTGACAAGCAACGGGACAATCTCACGTAGCCATATTGGATGCAACGTTAATCCCTGATATAAATAGGAAGAGGCACCACAGCTAAAATGATCACAAATTCACAACCACGAACAATACTTTAAAATTTATAAGTATACTCTCTCTCTCTTACATATCCACGTTTTTACTAAATATCTATCTTCAACAGGTAAGCCAGCCAACTGGTTCATCAGTAAAGAAGATATCCCTGAGGAGTACAAAGCGAAGGCTGGTGAAGGAGGGTTCATGCCGTTTGGGGTCGCCGGCATCATGGCCGGCGCCGCCAAGTGCTTCTTCGGCTTCGTCGGCTTCGACTGCGTGGCCACCACGGGCGAGGAAGCCAAGAACCCCAAGAGAGACATCCCACTGTCCATCGTGCTGTCCTTAGTGGTCATTTTCGTCTCCTACTTCAGTATTGCCACTGTACTGACTATGATGCTGCCGTATTATTTGCAGGTGAGTTTTTGTTTTACTTCCTAGGTGTGACTAGAAAAAATTGTGCTTATATGAAGGGACACTCCTTTTTGACTGGGATTAAATGTCGACATAAGAGGTACTAAGTAAAAAATTGTCATGTAGGACTCACAGGCCTCACATCAAAGTTCCTAGTCTTACTTAAGGCTTTTGGGACCCTGAAATTGAAAGGAAAAGCCAACCAATATCTAACCATTTCAGAACCTCAAAATCATCAAAACCCCTATTTTTGTTATATAAAACAAATACAACAACACTAACAACTAAATAAAACACCTATTTTTGTTTCCAGGATGCTGATGCACCTTTCCCCCACGTGTTCACGGAAGCTAACTTACCCGTCATCAAGTGGATCGTGACCATCGGCGCCATCTTTGCTCTGTGTACCAGCTTACTCGGTGCCATGTTCCCGCTACCCAGGGTGCTATACGCTATGGGCAGTGACGGCGTGCTGTTCAGGCCGCTATCGGCTATTAACAAGAGAACAAAGACTCCGCTCCTGGCGACGGCTATCAGTGGACTGTTATCTGGTAAGTTTTGTTTAACAAATTATATTTTAGAAGACAGCGGATCTGCATAAGAGACTGGATAGCCACTTTAGTGATTTGTGTCCCTGACAGCTATACCGGAGGCCGTGGGTTCGTACTCATAACACAGGCTTTGCTTAATTTGAGACTAGAAGGCGTTGTATGAAAATTGAGGAATATATAAACCCTTCATAATGTTTGTCTAACGTCTTATACTTTGCTTGATCTCCTCAGCTATAATGGCGGCGCTGTTTAACCTGAACCAGTTGATCGACATGATGTCCATCGGCACTCTCCTGGCCTACACCATCGTCGCTACCAGTGTCCTCATTCTCAGGTGAGCAGGAAGGCTTATCAATGTTTTCTTAACGAAAATTATCATCTAAAGTGTTTAGAAATAATAAATATCTAAGGTCTTTGATCTGATTTTTATAAATTAGTAAAGTTATTTCATTGTGTTATTATAAAAAAATTATTATATTTTTTTAAACTAAGGTTTATCTAATTTTTATATTCATGTTTTATCTATATTTTGAATTATTTATTACTAGTATAAAATTTGATTCGCGTAGCATCGCATTAAAACTATGTATGTAATAACCAGTCGCGAAGATATCCTTCGAAAAGTTTGACTCTCAAAAATCTAAAGCTAAGTTACGTATTAAATTCTACCATTCATCGTTTCTTAAAAAGTAGCCTCAAATTAGGTTATTAATAACATTTGATCATTACAGATATGAGGAAGACACCTCCCTACAGCTGCAAGGCACGAAGCCGGCGGTGGAGACGCCGTACACAGTAGCCAAGCAAGCATTCAACCTCCTTGACCTGAAGTACCCTACGCAACTGTCCTACGTCATCGCTAAGATCACCATCTGTATATTCTGTAAGTTTTACCTTCCCTTATTTCTTTCAAGACATCGATACTGCCTCTATCATGAATTGCCTTGCTGCCAATAGAATCGCTACAAGATAGTTAAGAGAATCTCTGAAAATTAGTTTGCTTCGACAAGTCGTATTTAACGAATTATCTAACTACATTCCTAGAATTGACTTTTCAACCTTGTCGGGTCTTACAATGAGGTAATGAAAACAGGTTGTTTCGACGTTTCCTCTCAGGATAGCCAGTTGGGGGATGTAGATTTCAATGAGCTTAAAATAAATTTGACATCAAAAAGTGATAAAATTTAGCCTATTGAGAGAATAAACTATTTCATTTTATCTCAATGATGTTACAATACAGAAAAATTACTGTATTGAAATAGCAAAGTAATAAAAAACATGCTAACGACTTGTCAAATACGCGTGGTTATGTGAAGATGTACATGAGTAGTAAGTTTCCACCTGCCCCGTAGTCCCGGTGTCGCTGGTGACGTGCGCGCTGCTGCGCTGGGAGCGCGCGGGCGCGGCGCTGGGCGTGCTGGGCGCGGCGCTGCTGCTGCTGCTCGTCGTGCTGTACCGACAGCCACGGAACAGCGTGCAGCATCTCACGTTCAAGGTAGGCAGCGTACTTATACGTATATAAATATGCTGTTTGAAATCTTAGGAAGATGTTTTCGGGCTAGGGAAGGAAGTTCTTTGCTACCCACATAATACCTTCTTCTATTGATAGAACAAGGTATATGTGATCTAGGCGCATTTAAAGACCGCGGTTTTTCTTTTAACTCTCATTTTACAGCTGTTCACAGGAACAGCTGTAAAATACACTGCTTTCAGAATTTTTTTCTTACATTGTTCAGTAATTGAGACACATTTAAGTACCCTTCGTATCAGTATCCAGTAATTCTTCATGCTGGTTCTTCCAGAGTGGGAATATTTGATCCCTGGTAAATGCATCACAATTTATGTATCACAAATGTATCACATTTTAATACAGTTTTCAATAAAACCTCGTGATTTGTGCATGCCTTTAAAAAGGAAATGAGTTACAGTAACCAGTACGGATAACTATAACTACTCATTATATTCTCCAGGTGCCTCTGGTCCCGCTGGTTCCGTACCTCAGCGTGTGCATGAACGTGTACCTGATGGTGCAGCTCGACTACCAGACCTGGGTGCGGTTCATCATCTGGCTCGTTATTGGTAAGTCTTCAACTGCAAACTTTTTTGGTGTAAGAACTTGAATCCACTTTGAGGCAATTCTTAATTTTTTGTTGAGTATTCAAAAAATTGTTTCGCAAAATGGAATTCATTATGTTAAACTAATTTAATTTTTTTTTAAAAGTAGGTATCTATCCTAAAAGTACCTTGAACTTGACTTTTAGTAGCAACACTCACTTTTTCATGTCATGCAACACTTTCCTATTAAATTTAGTATTGAGAAGTCCATATAAAATAAGATAATCTCTTGAGAAGTTGTGATGGAATTCTAAAAACATTTTTTCCTTTCCAGGCTACTTAATCTATTTCTTCTACGGCATTAGGAACAGCTCACTACGTACCGTGACGTCACCAGAACCCATAACCAACGGAGTGAAGGACGAGAAACGGACAATCACCACCAAGTTCTAATTTAGAAGACTATGTTCGGCCATACTAGCGTACAAACCTGGACAGCCAGGGTCAATAAGAAACATTCCGAGTCCTAAAAGGCGAGATTGTTATGTTGTAGTAATTTTATTTTGATATTCAATAATGCACTTAAAATACATAGGCGTAAATGACTTTATTGTAGGTACTTTGTTTTACTTAAAACGGCAGAATATGGAGGTGATTGGATCTGTGTTTTGACTTTTTTGAGACTTTGCATGAATAGAACTTGTATAGAGTATATTATATGAAATTAAATTAATATAAGTAGTTGTATATTACATGTCTGTGCATTTAGTTTAACTGCTGAAATAGGAAGAGAACTCTGCTGTGACAAGTTGTAGTTGAAAAATAGATTTGACTAGTTTGTCGACATTCCATTTGACTAAGTTTGACTTAAATGTGTGTATAACTTAATTGTTTTAAGTAGCTTAATGAGACCTGTGAAAATTACTCTATTTTATCTGTGGTAGGTATAACTAAGTAAATTATTTATCTTGGCATTTTTAGTTCGTATAGTCATCATTGGCCTTGCCTTTTCCCAACTATGTTGGGGTCGGCTACCAGTCTAACCGGTTTCAGCTAAGTACCAGTGTTTTACAAGGAGCGACAGCCTATCCGACCTCCTCAACCCAGTTACCTGGGCAACACGACACCCCTTGGTTAGACTACTGGCTGTCAGACTTTCTAAGCTTCTGACTACCTGTAACGACTGTCAAAGATGTAGGAATAACAACCGGGACCCACAATTTAACGTGCCTTCCGAAATACGGAGGAACTCGCTATGCCAAAGATGGTTACCCATCTACGGACCAACCGCGTCAAATATAGCTTAACCTGTGATCGAATCACTTATGCGGTTATAGCTTAGCCACGACGCGCTCCTTTTTAGTTCGTATAGTATCAAGATTTATTCATATTTCATTTTATGAACACAGACTAAATACAGTGGCTCCATCTATTTATAGTATTTTGAGTCGCTCTCAATTTCAATATAAAAAAGCTTTTAATTTTTTTTTAATTAATTACAACAACATATTTTTAAACTTATATATTATACTTTCTATTGGTGCTGTGTTTTTAAATTAATTTTAAATTACTTATGGATTTGACCAGTTGATGTTGTTAGTTGCTATCTATAAAATGGCTAAGCTAAAATAGGTTATACTGCTGTCAAGATAAGTTATACTTTTAGAGAAGTGAATCCCATAAAAATGTGTTGTGATAGATGTGTGATCGTTTTTGTGTATTTGGATACATATAAACATTGTTTTGAAACTCGCACCCGACTAGTTGCGGAAACGGGTAATCCTATTCCTAAACTAGTCAAGTTGTCACTAGTCGCTAGTAGAACAACTAGCGAGATATAATCATGTCATAAAGGAAATTCCTTACGAATATAACATTGACGTATATTATGCATGTAGTTAATTAAGATTTTTTAGAAATCTTAGAGAATTTTCTATCAACCAATGAGGTGTATTCAAAAATAAATGCAATGTAAAGATTCATCGTGAGAATTACAAATTGAATTTATCAATGTTTATATGTAGCCAAAATGAATTTATAAAGTTAACTTATTAGATTTAATACGTAATTTTAAGCATTAACAAACTGTGATTTTGAATGAGTCGATTTTATTATTATTTGAGAGAACGATTAAATGGTTACAACTTGGTTTTGTAATTCTTATTTATAGATATATATTGCTTGTACCTTCAGGTTCTGTAAATTACTTACTCCTTAGAGTTTTAATTCTAATTTCATTTTAATGAAAAATAAGCCGCCAACATTAAAAAAATAATGAATGTGCAGCAGTTTTTGATATTTATGGAACATTTTCAATAAAACAAAGGTTTAATTTTATTAATACTCTATTTCACAATTCACTGATACATTAGTCAGCTTGCTGTTTCACAGCCAAAGTATTAAGTACCTAACATTTTCTACAGTTCTAACCGCTAATTAAATTTAAAACAATCTTATCATAATCAAATAAACAATATAACGAACAATATCGATCGTACCAGAAACAAATGCATTGATTTAATAGTAATATTAAAAATCTTACATGATTATTTTCCATTCCCTTGCTAAACACAAAACTACGAGAAAAAAAGTTAAGGAGTATTATAAAACAAACACGATTATACGAAACAATATTTAAAAAAATAAAACTTAATAGAAATTAAAATAAAATACTTTGGCGCAATACGTTAGGAACCTAGTCACCTAGCTAAGTAGGTAGAGATTCATTTAATCTGGGTTGAATTGTAGTTATTATTAAATCTAAATTAGACGGTGCGTGTAATATCGTGAAGGATGCAATACATTGCCGACGATGGTGTATTACTTTTGATACTAGACCTGTGTAGCTACGCAGTGTATTGCAAATTGCACGTTATTTCTCGCGTTATCTAAATAAGTTTTTATATTGACGTTAACTGGTTTACACAAGCATTAAGGTAATGTTAAATCAACAGTACGGTTATTAGAAATGTTATGTAATACAAACTCATATATCATCAGTGGCGCTAGTAGCGCAGTCATTACTTCAAAAACTGTCAAATATGTTCTACCAAATTTTAGTTCCGATTTACGTCACCAACTAATATAATTTTGTCGTAATTTATTATATTTATCGCTTTTTATACTGTTGATGTTTAATACTTGTTCAATAAACACTGCGATCTGCTTATATGCATTAACAATTATTGGAAATCTTTACCACAGTTCAAAAATCATAAAACATATTTTTCTTAACTGATCACACAATAATTTTGAATTCGAATCAATCGATTTACAACATTTAATCATCCGATCTAATAAAAAAATGATTCAAGCATCAATTGGTCTTAATTTATTAATTGAAGCATCTCAGACAAGCGTGCAAAGCATGTGATATAAGATGATTCGTACATGTTTCAATTCAAGTCTCCAATAGCCGATTATTAGTCTTACGAGTGCCTTGTGTTTCATATATGTATGGACATATTCGAGTTAGTATTCGATCTGAGACTGATCGAGTTATAGAAATTTGTATTGACTTGCCTATGAATACACAACCACTTTATAATATGTAACTTTTTTAACATTCTCAAATTATTATTTTTTTCAAAATTTTCATAAAAATGCCTTTTATTGAAGAAAATTTAGGCTATATAATATAAGCTTTTCTTAGCAAATATGTAGAGTGATTCTCGCACTCAAAAGCTCTTTGATATTCCTTAAGGCTTTACAAAAGCATTAATAATTTTATTCTTACACACTAAAAATATAGTTTAAAATACATAAGTATAAATATATGAAATATTTTCACACAGATTAAATAAGTTATAATATTTAATTAGTTTTGATATTCCAGTAAATGTAATTTAATTTAGTCAGATTTATAGCTACTAAGCGGTTTATTTTCAATAATACTTAAATGTAAGTAGATTAACAAGATAAAACCAAGCCTTTTGGTTAAAAATTAACTTTGACCTTAATAAGTAAGTGTTTTGCCTTCAACTTTAAATAAACTTCAATATCTTTGCTCTTTAACTACAATGTTTAAAAAACAATTATATTTACTAAAGCCAAGATAAAAGCCATTAATCTTTGTACGAAATAAACCCTTATTTCGGAGCAGTAAGGTCGATTATTGTTTGTCGTTGACACTGACAAGCAAACAACTGTAGTCTTCAAAATACAAAATACAATGGGAAAATTTCATAAAAAAAACATACATCTGTCAACTTATGTGATTCTAAAAGCCAATCACAGCACTCGAATGATACTTTAAACCAGGGTACGTCAATATGTACTTTAAAAGATAAATATGTACTATACCTCTTAAACTTAATAATTAACTTGAATTTCAAAAAATGCAATCATTGTAAGTACATTCGTAGGTGTTATGCAATAATTTAAACATACGTTTACTAATTCGACTCAAAGCTTTTAACGTCTTAGGCCATATGGGATAGTGGGATATAGGACTTTTTTACTTGCGACATTATTTTGCTGTATAGGGAATTACGAAAATAATTTATATGACATTTTCAAATTATACACAAATTTGGAGCAAGCTAGTCGAGCTAAACTTACAATAATGTTTGACGTACATAATCGTGTATTAAGATTTGTTGCAAGCAGGGATCGAACACTTAGCAATGAGACTTTCTATACCACTGCACAATACGTACGAAAATGTATTAATTTCACTACGAGAACTTAAAAGCTTATCCTAAAATCGATTAGTAATACTATGTACCATATAGTTGTGTAATCTCTACTACACGAAATAAATAGCACATAGCATATAAGTTATATAACG
Organism: Trichoplusia ni; assembly: GCF_003590095.1. Lineage (NCBI taxonomy): Eukaryota > Metazoa > Arthropoda > Insecta > Lepidoptera > Noctuidae > Trichoplusia > Trichoplusia ni. The sequence goes on along the minus strand of NC_039488.1, from coordinate 13,391,351 downwards.
CACAACATTAACAAAAATCAATCTAGTTACTTACGTTCTTGTTTTTTTTATAACGACTTCCTCCCTTAGGTATTTAGTTCTTGTGTTGGGTTGATTTCACAATCATTCAAGTCACATGCATAATAACACCCAGCCCGAAATTTCGCTTTTTAAAATTTGATGTGTATGTGAAAAATGTCAGTATTATAAAAAGTGTTATTGTCAGTCGGTAGGCAAGAATATAAACTACAAGGAAGTATTATTCCACAATAGATAGTAGGCTCGAATATTTTGAGTTCAATGTTTACGCGGAAATCCATCTACAAGGCAGTAGACTTTTTTATAACTTCATTCAATTTTATGGATCAATATCTTGAACGATTATAAAACATTCATCGACCTGTCAGATTATGACAAAGACCTGGCCTAAGTATCAGTATTAAGTACCATACAAAAATGCAAAAAATCAGATTATATCATAAATTGATACGGACCTATGGAATACTGAAATATTAACACTACTAAATGTTGTCAGTAATCAGTACCTTGATTTCTGTTATGCTGGGGCCACACTAGTGGCTCAAGTCAATGCAAACTAGCGCAATAATTTTTTCGTAAATTTTTCGACGTACCGCCACTTGAGCTATCGCCTAACGCTAAACGGTAAAATGTTAAATTTTTAAATTATCGCGTTACGTCTTGGCTACACACTTACGGTTAACATCCAGAATTTCTCTTTAGTGTGGCCCCAGCATTACAAGAGTTAAGTAGCGACAGATTTAAGAAAGTATCGTTAATTTGTTTTTGAATACTCGTACGTGTATGTCCTCAAATACTAGATATAAAAGAGACGACAGTACTAGTGGGGCTGACAACCCTGTCCTGTGGGTTGTCGCAGCGGGCCGGGTGTCAGCCGAGCGCGTGCGTCAGGCCGTTGTTGAGCAGCGCGGTCTGGCTGTCGCTGTGCAGCTCCGCCATGGGCACGCCGTCCGGCTTGCGGCGCCGCTCCGAGCTGTGCCACGCGCCGTATGTCGCGTAGATCAGGAGACCTGGACCAAAATATACATTAAGTTAATTATGTTTGACTTTAGTACAGTCATTTACACTTTAGGGCACACGGGCCACAATACTACTAGCATATTTCCTGGACTTTTACGCAGTTTATATAGAAAAGCGAGCAGTGCTAGCTTCAACTTTATGCGTCGAGTCCCTATAAACTACAGTAAATATGCTTGTAGCGGCGTTTTGTACTTGTGGCCGGTGGGCCTTGTGCGACGACCCTTATAACATGCAGTCAATGAGATACCATAGAAGTTTGTTTTTTTCGCTATTACAGCTATAGGTTAATCATTTTCTGCATGTACAGAGCAACAAAAGTCGTTGAATACTAACAAATCTACAAAAAATAACTAAACATTGGCACTGAGCCACAAAGTAGCCTTATTTTAACAGATGTGTACTATTAAATAACCGCAAATAGCAGGCGTCTAAAATGTGCCTAGTTCAAAGACACATTTTAAGATTATTAAAGGACATTACTGAAGTGACGTCTGAACAAGGTAATAAAACACTCATAACCAACCTTGAGACACAGTTCTTCAATCTTTATAATTATGTTAATCTATATAATAAAACTGTTAACATTAAAATAATAACTACACTAGGAAGTAAAGAACTTGTTATGTGCAAGTAATACACTACTGAGCACATTAAACACAATAATTTAAAATGGCCAATTGGTCTAGTGGTTAGTTACCCTGACTGTTATACCGGAGGTTGTGGGTTCGATCCAACCCAGGACAAATGTTAGTGTGATGAGCACGATCACTTTTGTTGTGTCTTTGTGTAATTTGTCTGCAGTATGTATTTATGTATTTGGAAATAATTAAGTATTTTTTTCGGTTGTCTTGGTCTAATAATGCAAGATTTGTTTAGTTTGACGCTAGATGGCATGGTGTGAAACTTGTGGAATATTATATTTAACTACAAACAAATCGACATTAATAGTACTGATTGGTTATTTTTTTATATATCCGGATATGTTTTAATCGAGATCTTGAAGGCTCAATAGATTCCAATACCTGACTAATGAAGTAACAGATTAATCGGCTAATTTGATAGGAATAATACAGGTATACATATTATTTAATTATACACCTTGGCCGAGCACCTCAATTACACAGATTTTGGCCTTTTGGTTCATTGCTTTGTTGAGTGCCGTTGTTTATGAAAACATAATAATTGCATAGTTATATCCTGACTCCTGTTGTCATGAAGGCTTTAAGGTTTTTAACTAACAGCAATTGATTTCGGCCTCAAATTAAAAGCAAAGAAATAGAGTTAATATTGTGTTGTTCTTATAAATACATAAGTATTTCCGATTTTGCATAGAACTTGGCTTTCATTTTTACATTTACGTTTTTTATTTCTATTGTCACGTGTTTCGCTTTAGTATTTCATTTAATTTGTACATTTAACGTTTAATTGCTGAATATGATGAAAAAGGAACTGCATTTTCAACATGTTCTATACCTCTTGTCTTAAAATCGCACATAGCATTTAGTTAGACTTATTAATTCGATACTCAGGCTCAAGATATAACAGAAAAAAAATATAAGTAGAATAATTATTATGTTGTTAGGCGTTTATCGATCAGCTACACTGAAAGTATGAAAAGCTTACCAATATCAACTGTGGGAGATACAAATTAAATACGTATAATGCGGAAAAAATACTGTTTCTAATTCTGATAGAACGCTGCGACCTTTAGGAGCCAGAAGAACGTCCCGTCCTTTGTTCAAAAACACGTCTATTACGTATTTCGTCAGGCTTCCCCTTATTGACCGCGCGGCATATATTATAAACCTTCACGTCATTTAATAAAAATATATTTTGTCATGCGACATTTACGCCTGAATATGCCTGCCTTTGTTACAACAGGTATTTTTTGTTATATTTCTAGTTTTCTATTAATTTGTATAAATTATATAATGACAACAAAAGTATTATAATAATTTATTAAATTATTTAAATCTGTTTTGTTATTAATATTTATTCATGCATGGCTATTAACATTCGGCATATGATAATAATGTAAATGTTTTGAACTATAGATCATTCTAAATTACATAACGTAAAAGTCGCGAGAATTAATTTAAAAGGTAATTTTAGTAATGAATTTAAAAAAAAATATGCGTTGGAAATAATTTATTGCGGATATGTGGTTATTTTTTAGGGTGGAAAGATACTATTTATATTTAAACTTTTTTTAGATTTCACGCATTTCTCGTTTAATGGTTTGTGTTATTAATAAGGGCGCACCTATATGCCATTTGTATAACCCTGATCTGTTACTGAGAATTTCGGAGCAAAAAACCCAAATTATTGTCCTCGGAACCTAAATAACGCGACCAGAAGCGTATAACATAAGGTCAGTTGTGAAGAGCTTAATATTATTTTAATGAATGCTGGTAAAATCCTAAAATTGTGACCTTTTTGCCATCGTGAATTTTGCCATATAATTCGTAGACAAACTTAAAAATAGATCACTTTCTCTTACCCATCTTTTTACCAAGTTATTAATGAAAGTAGTCTAAATCGATTCACAAGACAACAAATGATTAAAAACACGCAAAATTAAAAAAAAATGATATAAAGGCTTTATAAAATAATTATAGCAAGTAAAATTCGCAGTGATGTTATTTAAATGAAAATTATAGTTATGGTAGTATAAAAAAAACTCATATACACACTTAAACGCACATTAACCCTGAAAACCTCACCATTCCCTTTATGGTCAGTGTAAAAAGTAGCCAAAGTTATTTGTAGTATGTTCCGGAAACGCAACCGCATCAATGCGTAGAAGTAAAAAGAACCTGAAGTCACAAATGATATCAAAAACCGCCAATAAAAAAAAAACATAAAAATGAACTCCCTAAGTAGTTAACGCATTAAATTAATTTGACAAGCAACTTCGCGTATAAATGATTCCTAGACCAACGTCCTAGGTTTACATTCTCAGCAGATTAAAACCATAATACATGGAAAATACCTCAAAGAAAAAAAACAGGAACCAAAGCAACCACTTCCGCATAATATCGCAAAAACAGCAACATTTAAAAAGTTTGCATTAATAATCCTAGACTGACACATGTTTTACGCACGAAAAACGACATTATAAACCCATGTTGTTGTTATGACTAAACGTTGATAAATAAACAAAATCCAATGAAAAAATACGTTTAAACGTATATAAGACGAGAAACATACAAGTTCACCTTATTATGGAACGACAAACTGGACGTGGCACAACTCGATAACTGGAAAAATGAATCAATTTTTTAAGCTTTTAATCTTAATCAGTGCAAGTGAGGTGCTCGCTCAGTCCACATCCAGAGACTACTCTGAAGATGCTAAACTAAATTTTACTGGTCTCGCCAACAAGTATGGCCAGAAGACAGAAGAGTATGATTTCATATCTCAAGAAGGATACATCTTGAAAATGTTCCGCATCCCCGGGGACCCGACCCGACCGGTGCTGTTCATACATGGTGCTGTGGACTCTGCGGACAGCTTCGTAGTTCGGGGCAACACTTCGCTGGCCGTCGCATTAGCGAGGGATAACTACGACGTGTGGGTCACCAACTTCCGCGGCAGTAAATACTCCCGCAGACACGCGAGCCTCGACCCCGACGCAGACCGAGCGTACTGGCAGTTCAGTGCACACGAAATAGGATTTTACGACATAGCTGCTTCCATAGACTTGGTTTTAAGAATAACTGGTGAAAAGAGATTGAGTGTTATAGCATATTCGGAAGGGACAACGACCATGTACGTTTTAGGCTCAACCAGGCCCGAATATAACGATAAAGTCAAAATATTAATATCGTTATCGCCGATATGCTATTTACATAATACAAAACCTTTTATGTCTGCTCTCCTGAAAACGGGACCGGTGTTGAACACGTTACTACAAGCAATAGGCACAGAAGAGTTGTTAGGTGCTAACTCAGCAACAACAGCGATCGTCAACGAACTGTGCAACCCAAAAAACAATGGATATGTGACGTGTTTACTAAATGGTTTATTCCTTTTGACTGGCTCCAACGCTAAGGAAATCGAACCGGAATTCTTCCCTGTGATATTAGGCCATTTCCCGGCCGGAACTTCCCGAATGAACTTGAATCACTTGCTGCAGATTAGTCACAAGAAGAAATTCGTCCGCTACGATTACGGTCCGATTAGAAACATGGCCGTTTACAACAGCCTCGTACCACCAGAATATGACTTGAGTAGAGTGACTATGAAAATAGCGCTTTTCGTCGCTAAGAACGACAACATATCGACGCTAAAAGATGTCGCATTACTGAGGAAGCGTCTGCCGAACGTCGTGGACTACAAGGTGATGATCGACGAGGAGTTCAATCACGTTGACTACATTTGGGGGAGAAATACCCACAAGACAATGTTCCCAATGTTATTCAAGATTTTAAATAAGTATAATTGAAGGAAGGTTATTGAACTTTGTGTTGTGAAGTGTTTACAGAATTCAAGGGCTTTTGATAGTCGTGACAGTCGAGTGCTGTGATAACCGCTACCGGAGCAATAATGAGACTGTATCTAATGACTGTTATTTTGAACTAAGATTGATAGGTTGAAAATGAACTGCATAATTGCAAGAGACAACAATATGTGTAAGTTTATTTCAGCTTTCAATTTTGTTGCCGTGACTTTTAAAGTTTTGTCTTGTAGAGTCAATTACATCAGGTTCCGCGGGCAAGGGCGAGGTCGATAACGCCCGTTTATAATTAAGGTAGATTCAAAAAATGTACTTGTAAGGTCTTATTATTATTTCCATACGCGGTTTTACAGATTTACCTCTGATAAGAGGTTTATTTTACATTTTAATTGAGCTCTTAATTACTTCTTCTTATTTATTAAAGCCGAAGATTAATTTTCGGCGTTATGTAAATTTTATAAGTAAAACAAAAAAACGCAAAATAACAAAGATTCGTGATATAGTTTTGTACGAGAGATATATTTAAAAAATTAACGTTATTTTAAAAAATGTTAACGACTTTTATGACCGAAACAATAGTTTTCAAAGACAAAATTCGATTTTATTTTTTTGCGAACTTCGTGATGAACCCCAAAAGTGAACAAATATCTGACGTACCTAGGTACTATCTGTATCTGTACTACTAAAAGCAAAAGTGACAATAGTGAAAGTGGCAGAGATCTAAACTTATTGGGAGGACTGATCTTTTGACACTTTCTGTCAGCTTGGGGTCGATACATACCTGATGGAAAATGCGTCATTGGTTGATGATTGTGAAGATGATAGTTGCGAAGGTTGAAGGTTGTAAGGACGTTACGCGACTGATAATGTAAGACGCATTTTCCATCAGATATAAATCGACCCTTACGTAGGTTATTAATAGATTGACTAAAAGACGACTAGAAGACTGAGTAAAATCATGCGAGAGCATCAACTTCACACATAGTATAGACATAAATATATACTGCATAATTTAGCGAAAGTTAAGTTAGCGAGGTATACCTAGTAGTAACTAGTGTGACTGAACATTATTATATTGACCACGGTTCTCGCTAGGCTAGAAGCTTTTTATAACAGGCATTTTTACTCGATATAAAAAAATTAAGACATATACACGCTATTGATATTATATGCAGGAAGCCTAAAATTGTTTACATCAAAAGTGTTTTAGAGACCTAATTAAGACATTAAGATGCAGAATTATATTTAAAATGATCTAATAAAGACTAGAACAACACATATTAACAAGCGGAAGTTTTCGTCACATAACTTTTGTGAAATCAATTCAGATTATTACACAAATTAAATCCTTCTGTAAGATATTAATTTTATGTGTTTTTTACTTTACCTCAAAATAAAGAAAATACTGATTTACAGTGAAGGAGTGGTGACATAAATGCGTGGTAAAAATTCTGCCAAGGAATGACGTTACGTGTAATTTTTGTTTGCGGATCAAAGAAATAAATACGTGTCAAATATTATTCATAATTCAATCTGACGGACATTAAATATTATGTAAACAACTTCATTATAAGATTATCGTTAAAAACTAGTCAAGATTAATGTGATACGTTGGTTTTGTCCTTATTCGACTAACTAATATAAAGCTGAAGAGTTTGTTTGTTTGAACGTGCTAATCTCAGGAACTACTGGTCCAAATTGAAAAATTCTAAAATTGTGTTGAATAGACCATTCATCGAGGAAGGTTATAGGCTACATACCATCACGCTGTGACTAATAGGAGCGAAGATACAATGGAAAATGTGAAAAAATAGGGCAGGTATAAATCATAACTTATATCTTCTAACCACGCGGACAAAGTCGCGGGCAACTGCTAGTATTACCTATAATATAATCCAACTATTCGTAAGCGCATTTTTATGTTTGTGTGCATAAACTATTTTATTGTGTTTTTTATAATAAAATATCTATAAATAGTATGTTATTCAAAAATTTTGTTTTTCTTTGCCTTATTGACCTCGCGAGATTTCGGTTTCGGTTTCTAGAACACAAAAAAAATTTTTTTATTCCGTTATAATGACCTTATTTTATTCTCAGCTTACTTTGCTCAAACTTAGCATCTTAAAAATATAAATTTTCAAGATTTATTTTTTATTTAATTTTAATTTAATGTAACTAATTTATTTCATTCGCAACTCGCTAATTAGGTCTACGGGTGATTGAGAAACTCCTAACAACTGATAAGTAGTAGTTGTTTTTCGTACGTATGTACAACGATTACACCGAGACGTCTCATCCGATTTAAATGATTTTCTTTCATTATATTTTTCACTGACTACAAAAACGAAGGTTTATGTTTCTCATAAGTCTCAATTTAGTTTGTATTTACCTATATCCCTATACAGCCAGTTATTAGAAAGTCGCGGTTAATTTAGTCTACCAGTGAAGGGAAGTATATATGTATTTTCTTTATTAACTGAAGTCTATGTGTATTTTCAACCACTTTAAAAAGGACTGGATGAACCGATTTTGTTGATTGTTTTTCAATTTAACGTCAAATTGCTGTCATTTTCAATGTCATCACGATTGGCAGTAATTTTCTAGTGGAAATCGGTTGTTGTAAGTTTTGTTCTTTAAGCAATATTATTAATTCAATAATAACCTCTATTTTGATTATATTTCCGCCTTTTGAATACCCAGAATAATTGCTGTATTGAAAAACCAAACTGCGCACATTCTTATAGCAACCGCAGAGTCGAGATTTATGCTTCCTATGTAGGAAGAATTAACAATACTTGATATACCTATACCTAAAATTTGAATTCTGTGCTTATTTAAAATTACCTACTACCCTTAAAATATACTGTTTTAAATAAGGCAGGGTAGATACATAATCCTACTAATATTGTGATCGCGAAAATTTGTAAGTATAGATGGGTGCTTGTTATTCTTTCACACAAAAACTATTGAACATATTGGGACAAAATTTGGCACACAGAGAGTTTTGAACATATATAAATACATATTGTTCCAATAGGGATTTTATAATCCCGTGCGATCATTTGCGCATTGTAGCGGGCGCAGCCGTTGGCAACAGCTAGTTATTTCAAGTTATTCATGCGTATTTTTCGAGCTAGCCCAAATAGTTTAACAACCCACATCAATATTTAAACATAAACTGACGTGACTTCATCGCCACCTCGTCAGCTCGTGATTAAGAACTCCTGTCCCACTGTTTACTAATTACACCATTCGCTTTGCTACTGTAGAGCGAAGCGGGCAAATTCGTAAGTTCTTTAGTAAACTACGTTATCATTTTATGACTGACCAATGACCATACATACTACGGAACGGATTACTCCAGCCAACCATTTCCGCGTTGACAACCGATCCAAAAAGACCGTCGTGGAGGATTTAGAGTAAGAGCGGCATCTGTCTTCCTCACCCCTTTAAGCTGTTTGGTAGGCAAAGTATTTCCGTGAAAATTAGATCTAGTATTTTTAGAGAGCCACTGATCCTTGACTTTTTAAAAAGCCACATGCTTCGAAAATTCATTGACTCGTAACAAAGACTATTCAAAATTCCGTCATGAGGAAGATTAACATAATGTTATGTTAATTTTATGTTAAAATATGAAAGAGTTTGACTACCTGTTACATTTGTTTAAATTAACATACATTACGACCACCCAATGCCCGCGACTTTGTCCGCAAGATAAAGGAAATAGATAACATTATTAGGAAAAAGTTCCTAAACCAACTATAAAAAAATATTGAGACTGTCAAAGAATAGATAATTTGCAATAAGAAATATTATTCCTATATGTAAATTGAGATGTAAACAATTATATCTTTCAAATTTGATCAAACTGTTTGCGAACAAACAACGTGACATAATTTATATTCTTTAACTAACTGTTGCCCGCGACTTCGTCCCCGTGGGTAGAAGATATAAGTAATTATTTATACCTGCCCTGTTTTTTTCACATTTTCTATTGTATCTTCGCTCGTATTAGTCGCAGCGTGATGGTTTATAGCCTAACGCCTTCCTCGATGAATGGTCTATTCAACACAAAAAGATTTTTTCAATTTGGACCAGTAGTTCCTGAGATTAGCGCGTTCAAACAAACAAACAAACTCTTCAGCTTTATATAGAAGTATAGATTATACTTATAGTATAGTATAGATTATCCAAATGTGTATTTTACAACGTGTTTTATGTAGCTTTGAAGTCTAGATATCTGCCTAGCTTCTAAAACAATGGAAATTCAACTGTATTACCTTAAGTTTCGGTGCATATTTGTATAGCATTAAGAATCCTGTTTGGAGTATACTGCTATATAACGGCATTTTATTTCGAAGTTATTTTCACTTTTATTTGTCACAAAATACATTAGTAAGAACGTTTACTAACTGTGAACGCGATTAGTGATAGGGTTTTGTGTTTTATCATCATTAAAAAGTAAAGAAGATAAAAAGCACTTAAGTCTTAGGTCTTACTAGTAAAAATCATACTGGTAAGTGACGTCACACGACATTTTAAATAACTGTATCGCGTTTATTTTTTGTTTACGAGGTACAAGAAATAGTACATATCCACATTTTTTGTAAATCTGTCAAACGAAATAACCAGATTTCTTTCGTCGAATACTATAATAATACTTATCGTATGAGTTGGTCTTTACAAATGTCTGCCCAAATTTTAAGAAGAAGGTAAACAAGCTATTACAATGTAGATCTTATTGCCGTTCAAATAAGAGTTCTGAAATTCTTGCCGACGCAACTGCCACTCTATGATAAACCTTAACACGATATAAATAAGGTAGGACTTACCGGCGGCGATCCAGACGGCGAACCGCACCCACGTCATGTAGTCCAGGTTCAGCATGAGGTACACATTGATCAGGATGCTGATGCCGGGCAGCCAGGGGACCAGCGGTACCTGGGAGAACATACATGTTAAAGCTGATTACTTTAAGTATACCTACGTAACATCGACCCTAAATGTAAGTAGGATATTTTTTTTAGAACAAAAATATGCAACTGACTTTAAATAAAAACTACTGGTCCAAATTTTAGGAAGTTTCTATGGGAAAAAATGATAGCTTTTTCATGTTAATGCAAAAAGACCAATCATCGGTTCGGTTCCAAGTGTTGAGGGAGCGAGCGATCTTTTTTCTTTAAGTCGTTGATAAAGCAGCAGAGTGTAGCATTGTTTTGCCAGATATTAAATTAAATCGTAAATATGGTGGTACGAGGTGCTCTTTCGTATCAGAGTCCAAGGCACATTTTGGGTCGTTGAGCCAAAGGAGTAAGTTCATTCTAACTCCGTTGGCTCAGCGACCCGAAATAAATTTGAATATTGTGTATGTCTCACCGAGAAAGCCAGCTTCTTATCGGACACGGGCTGGCGGGAGATGGCGACGAGCGTGGACACGACGAGCGCGGCCCCCAGCCCCACCAGCGCCAGCGCGCGCGCCTGTCCCGCCAGGACCAGCGGCCCGTACTCGTTGATACTCCACATCAGGAGGAAACACCACACGCCTGGGACACATGGTACGTTTTTAATTAAATCCAATAATAATATACATATGTACAGTCCGACAGACAGATTTCTAAAAAAATTAGAACACATTCTTCATTTTAAAACATTATTAAAAAGTAAAGAATTAAAATCAGTTAAGATGATGAAATGTACGGTAATTGGGGCTAGTAAAAAGAATACTCGTAAGTGACGTCACACGAGATATTATTTCACTGTATCCCCTTTATTATTCGATTACGGGAGCCTGTCTAACAGATAAAACAGTTTTTGTATACAAAATACTATATTGCTTCACTGGGCTTTAAAAAACATTGACAAGCAAGATTTTTTAGGTTTATTGCCAGATCCTTTACATTTAAGCATAATATTGCCAAATAAGCAGCGCTGCAAGAGGAACATCAAGCGAAAGCCGCATTCTGGGCGGTTGTTCTAAATTATCGGTTAAACTATTTTTTTCGTCTTCTATCAAGCCCAGTGCTGGGCAAAGGCCTCCCCCAAATCCTTCCATGATTCTCTATTCTGGCCGTCATGGAACCAGCCCGCGCGGTAAGCGTTAAGGTCGTCTCGCCACCGCTTCCTAGGCCTCCCCATCCGCTGGCTCCCATAGTGTGGTGACTTTGGCCCAACGATCGCTGTCCATGCGGCTAACGTGACCCGCCCAATCCCATTTTAGCCTGGCAGCCTTTTTACCGCCGTCTATAATGGCAGTTTAGGAACGCAGTTTTACCTAATTTAAATCTCGTTACGAGTAATGTGAGTACTGACCGTACAGCGTGACGAGTACGGACACGGTGAGCGAGCTGAGCCGCGTGGGCAGCGCGTGGCGCTCCGCGTTGACGAGCTGGCGCAGCGCCGCGCGCGCGCACCACTGCAGCCGCTCCGCGCCGCGCCCCGCCTGCGGGGACTCGTAGCTGCGGACACCACTAGCTATAATATACCTATATAGCTACCGGCACGGAACATTGGTGCGTGGTGTGTGGTTTTAGTTTTTTGGTATAAAGTGTCCCTTTTGCGGTATAAAGTGTGGCACGAGGCGAACTAAAGTGCAGTGACTCGCCCTCAACGCATCACGTCATAGCCATCATAAGGGATTCGTTCTTTGATGCAGTTGCATGCACCTCAAGACGACGAGTTCAATTGATTGGCGTTTTATTTAACGATGCACAAAGCGATACCCCGTGCCGGTAACTATACCATAACGAGGCCCACAGCTGGGCGTAAACCCTGCCTAATTTACGCTAAAACACTACAGCACATATAACCTCGTAATCGCTGTATCCAACGAGCCGAGGTATGCCCAAATAACACCACAATTAAATACTACTTATACAAAAAATATCGGCGTTGAAAAATAACTTATGATTATACCCTGTATATTTAGAACTTAGCACTCCATAAGGCCTGTGCCCGCTCCACAAACGCCCGCCCACCATTAGCCTCGGGCCGCTCGTTGATATTAAGAAGTGTTAAGCATCACCAGTACGTATAACCGCTCCGCAGTAGCGGCTTCGAGCCGTAGTTAAGTAGAAGTTAAAGCGGCTACCCTATTATCTCCCATAGTAGGAATAAGGATAAAAGTATAACAAACATTTTTATGGATGATTATTATCAATGGAACAATACTCTTACTGAATAGTCGTTATACACTTAATAGTCGTAATATTAAACAGACTACCTTTGGCAACCACTGGGGCATACAACTAGTTCCAAAAATCTAAATTTTAACAAATTAGTACTTATAAAGGTAATAAAAAAATATAACTTCAAATCTTACCGTAATAACAGAACACATGAAGCGACCATGGAATAAGCCAGCAGAGTTCCGATGGACATCATGTGGATGAGCTGTTCCAGCCTGAAGATCATGGCCAGAGTACCTAAAGCAAACACACAAAAATAAAATATCTTTAAAAAAAATGAATTTTGAAATGCAGAAGTGTTGCCTAGGTAAATGGGTTGAGGAGGTCAGAAAGGTCACTCCTTGTAAAACACTGGTAATTATTTGAATCTGGTTCGACTGGAAGCCGACCCCAACATAGTTGAGAAAAGGCTAAGACGATCATGAAATGCAAAAGTAATGTAGTATTTAGTTTGTCTGTTACCTGTAAAGAGACCAGCGACCATGGTCCCGATGAGCGGCGTCTGGTACTTCTCGCTGACCTGGCCCATGAAGCGGAACAGAAGCCCGTCTGATGACATCGCGTAGATGATGCGGGGGAGAGGGAACACCGCACCCAGGAGACTGTAGACAAGAGAAATTGAACCTTATGACATGTGGCTTAGAGATCAATTTCACAAACAAAACCGCACTCTTTTTAGGCAAAGGAATTTAGACTTTATATGTTGTAAGGTAAAGATCAATTTCCTGTAAAGGCACATTCTAATGTGAAGTTGATATATTTACCTAGAGCAAAGAGCGCAGACGGCTCCAACGCTGACAGCATACTTAGCCCACGGCCAGCCCAGCTGGTCGTACACGAACGGGAAGGGCGCCTTCTCGTCCTGGGTAACATCAAATATACGTCAACAAGAGAACAATACAGTAGTACAAAGATTTCTTAGTACTAGCCTCCCTAACTTTGACTTTATAGCTGTTGGCATAGAGTGCATAATTCTTTGAATGCAAAGTTTTTTTGTTACCACTTTTGTTAAACAATTATGAACCTTCAAGTTGTAGTTTTTAAGTTTATTTTTAGATCTTCAAAAAAAACCTTTGCGTTTTGCCATATGGACACCAGATTCTATTATGTAACTAGGTCGTAGTGATGAATATCTATGTACCTGCATGTAGTAGGGCATCATGAGCGTGAGTACTGAGGACACTCCGCAGTAGGCCAGGAACACCACCAGCAGCGAGGCCACTACTGCGAACGGAATGCTCTTCTGGGGACGGCGGGCCTCCTCACCTGCTGTCGCCACGCAGTCAAACCCTGGGAACCGAGAAAGCTTACTAAACTAAAAATTCAAAATGTAATGGTGGGCTTTAGACAGCCTATGCCGGCATAGTCATACCTCTGTGCTCGATACAGGTGATGTTGATAGTCAAATGTACGATACGAAAATAGCTTAGACATAGACCTTACAAAAGCGTACCAGTGGACTTTCTAGTGTATACGAGTTTCCAAATAGGTCTTGTTATTGATTGTCAAGAAAACTATTCACAATATTTTTTCTGTCTAGCACACTGTTGTTTTATTGTATTCTAGCTGAAGCCCGCGACTTCGGTCGCGTGGTAAGTAAGGTAAATATTGCGACTATAAATTAAGATGTAAGCTATCCTATCATTCAATTTGGATCAAGCTGCTTTGAATTTGCAAATTTGATTGAAATCGGGAAAGTAGTTTAGGAGTCCATCGCGGATAAACAAAGTGGCCCGTAATAAAACGGACAACAAACAAATTAAGCCGAAATCAACCTTATGCTATTGAAACACATTACGTTTTAGCCTAAGACCTTACCAATGAACCCGTAGAAGCAGACGGCGGCTCCCTTGATGATGCCGGCGAGTCCGTACGGCGCGAACCCTCCCGTTCCGAAGTCTTTGTTTTCAGACTTGGGGACTTCCTCCGCCGGTATACGCCAGTTCTTCGTGTCAGCTGTTAAGGAATGATACAAGAAAATGGTAAAACGGAGAAAAAGTGTATAAAAATATTTTATTGCTGAGCAAATTCTGTTTTATGTAAATAAAGACTGCACAGGCAAGTGCATTTTTACACAGAATTCAATGGAGATGTAATTTCCAAAATCTTTTAAGGGAGTCAAAATCTGATAAGTATAGTAATAGTATCATAGTACTAATAGTCGTATAGTAAATAGTAAGTCATCATCAAGACATAAAATTCTAGAACTACAAATTTCAGGCTTGCAATATTTAGCACATATTTAGAATATTAATTTCGAGCATAAAAATGAAGTTACCTTTGAAGGATCCAGAAATAATGACGAACAGCACGACACACAGGTTGACACCGGTGCAGAAGTTATTGAACTTCGTCGACTCCTTTACACCAAACGCGAGCGCCACTAGAATCAAAGATGGACATTTCAAATATGTGCGCAAAAGTAGATTAAAACAACAAATATCAACATTACGAAATTGAAGTCGTCCTAAACCGCTGAACCGATTCTCATGAAATTTTATGAGCATATTGGGTAGGTCTGAGAATAGGGCAACATATATTTTCTATACCCCTAAGAGCACTTCAGTTTTCATTCGTTAATAATGTTTTAACAACGTTGGCTGGGACAGCTAGTCACATATAATTTACGCCATAATCAATTTACTTTGCCGTTTGACACGATTTCCGAATTGTTTGCACTTTTTTTCACTTGAAATGCATTACTTAACTTTAAAGCCTATGTCCAATAGTGGACCACGATAGGCTAAAAACTTTATCTTCTTGGCTAACAATATAAAGCTATCAAGCCACAGTACTAACCAGAGAAGGCCATGATGACGGAGAAGGCAAAGAGGTCCGGGTAGCGCGCGAGGTGCGGCGTGTCGAGCGGCATGGCGGCCTCCAGGTGTGTCGAGATGGCCTTGTTGAGGAGAGAGTCCAGGTACTCACTCAGGGCCTTCACTACTGACGCCGCACCTAGTAACATACCACTCATAATAGTACACAAGTAACAGAGAGGCTATGGGGTGTAAGATAGGCCTGCGTTTCCACCAGATAAGTGCGAGTATGCATAGCGAGGGATGTGCTTGTAGAAAACTAATATTATAGAATCGTTTCATTTACCTCGCCTCGGTCAGCACAGAATTGGGGGAAACGCAGTCTTAGAGTGATTCAAGGATTAAAATTTGACAAGATTAGGATACTTTTATGTGTCTGAGTGTCGAGCGATCGCTCTTCGGTAAACTAATGTTCAAATGACAGACGTTTTTTTCTAGAGTTCCGTACCAGATGGGAACAACCTGAACCTTATCATTAAGGCTCGAAAGTCTGATTGTCTGTCACGAGAGTGTATTTCATGTGCGGATGAAATACACGGCATGACGCCATGTAATATTTTTAACTACAGCCGCTATAACAAATCATACTAAAAGAAAGAACAGCTAAAAATTAGATTATTGACGAACATATTTATCCTCGTCCCATTTGTACAGCCCTCTGTGTCGACAGTCCATCTCGACTATATCGTTTTATTATTAATTTACCATCGTATTTCAAGGCGTTACGATCGTTTGGCTTACCAATAATATACTCGAGTATGAGGTTCCATCCTATGATGAAGGCGATGAACTCTCCGACGCACACGTAACTGTACACGTACGCGGAACCCGCTTTGGGCACACGAGCGCCGAACTCCGCGTAACATAACCCTGGAATAAACGACAAATATAGTAATATTACATTACGAATAGATTCTAGTGGCATACATATGCACAAAGACACCCAGCCTTAGAGCAAGCATCCGTGGATTTTGATCACACAAACGTATGTCTTATCAGGGTTTTGGCATCATGACCAACGGCCATGTCGACTATCTGTGCAGCCAAAAAAACAGCGTGTGCCACATTTAGCAATCTGTTATCTACTTGTAGAAAAAAATCCTTCAATACTGTAACAACGTGCAATGGCTTAAAGTAGCGACGGTACGGTAACGAACATAATAAGAAGGTATTCAGATAAAAAAAAGAAAATATTTTTTGGACCTGCACAGCTGCTGTAGGTAGCTCGCAAATTATGAGCAGGCGCTCGCGCGACGTCAAACGCTAAATTGCAATGACATTTATTTGCAAGGATTTTAGTTTCACAGTATCTATACGTACACACACACACAATCACAAACAAATATCTTATCATACATAAACCCGAGGTAGGCAGAGTTCTACCTACTTTTTTTTTCTTAAACTATTATATCAGCTCAATAACAAGACAGTCTAGACTGATCCGGAATAGCGTCAATGCTTTGTATGTCAAGGCCTTAGTTAAAGTCCTTCAAAGATAATATATCAGTTTAATCAAGTGATAACAAAAAAATAATTTCATAACTTTCCTTGTATAAATACATAGCGACACACATAACATCCATACCTTAAATGCTTAAATAAAAATCATTTTTAACTATAGTGCAATAAGGTTCATTTTCGCAACTCTCTTTTGTAAAGTTTTGTAAATGGTCTGCCACTAAGGTTCATGTGGTGACGTAACAAGTATGCGTTGACTCAAATGGTTCAGATAACGATACAAATACACAGATTTCTAATTAGGATACTAAATAGTTTTCTATGTTCGGCACGATAATGAACTCTGAATAAAACGACCTGAAAAAGATACGAAATAAGTCTAGTAATATTTCATCCGTGTTCTTATTTTTTATGAATGCCTGTCCAAGGTGTATTGAGATCCAGATTTACTTAATTGTATCGTGTTGAACAAGTAACTGGGTTGATGAGGTGAGATAGGCAGTCGCTCCTTGTATTGCCGTTTGTATCATAAACAGTTATGGCATAATCGATTAATACATCTATCATGGACATAATAATATCAACCACGAAAAAATTTTTTCAAGGCATTTTGACAGTGGCGGTCACTGTGTTGTGAAGATAAGCTTGATAAGCGAATACTCCATAACATATCACACTAATATCATGATTGAAAAATTATGTGACTGTGTTTGTGCATGCGGTTGGACCGCTTTCAATGAAATTTTGTTGGAGTAACACATAGGCTACACATATTCGACTTCGTTAAAGGATGGTAATGAGTTGAAGGTGTTCCCTTCAGGGCCCTTTAGGGTCCATAGTGTACTATACTAATATTATGTAACACTTTTTCTTCATATAGAGTGCAATACAAATATTGAGTATTGAGTTTGCTGCTACAACTCATAGCCAAGCGGGCGAAGCCACGACACCGAGAAACATCTAGTCCCAGTACTTCCATACCAGATTTTATCGCAATCTGTCCAGTACTTTGGGAGTAAAAAGGTAAAAGAGGTACACCCTTTCGCATTTACAATATTAGTGTGATAAATACAAAACTCACCGGTGAGCATAACAGCGAAAGCTGCCAGACAGAAAGACACCACTACGGCCGGGCCTGCGTAGTATTTAGCCACTTCACCGACCAGTACATAGACTTGTATACCGAGTATGTTCCCGACACCTATCGCCGTCAGGTCGAAGGTAGACAGGGACCGCACGAGGCGAGCCGCGCCAGACGAGTGCCTCATCCTGAGATACTTCATCTTAGCACGTCTATCAACGGCATTTGGGAAACACCGTCGATGGACCATTGACCAACCAACAAATAGTTCTAACTTTTCTCTTGTGCTGCACATATATTAATTCTTATTGTTTCTTTTAAATATACACCTTTCTATTTAAACGAGTATTGGCACGTCGTAGTTGCAAGCGATAAGAGCACCGGTCGTTCCCTTTTAATAACAATTACTAGCCGTTTCCTATTAAACGTAATCTATCGATCGTTTGCCAATAATGCGGTGAAATTAGAGATAAACATTTGTAAAAAAGCTTATAGCAAAAAAAAACAAATACTTGTATATTTAAATCTTTTTCACTGGAGAGTTTGACTGGTCATACGGTCATACCTTAAGGAGTCAGACTTATCGTTATTCGAAATTTCCGGGATAATATTTTCATTTTTTTTTTAATCGGTAATAGATAGTTCGGCAGGTTTCAAAAAAAAGCCTTAATGACCTCGTACATACAACATACGTATGAGTAAACACAAAAACCGATAAGCAAACAAGCTAAACTAACAATTGGAAGCACCTGCCTAAAAAACGGATCGGGGTATATAACATTCTATCACAGATATAGATAGACCAATAGGCAAAAAACATTTTATTACAGATATAGACTAATATCCAAAAAAACTAACCTGCAAAGACGCTAGCAACAGCTGCGAGCAGGAAGGATAAAATGACAGCTGGTCCCGCATAGTTCTTGGCGACGTCACCAGCTAGCACGTAGACGCCGACTCCGAGGGTACTGCCGACGCCCAGCGCGGTGAGGTCGAGGGCCGAGAGCACCCGCGCCAGGCGCGCTGCACCCTCCTCGGCCGCTTTACGCCGGGAGAGGACCCCATAGGCGAGGCGGGCCACTCGTGACGCACCCGCTTTTAGGCCACCTGCGGAAAAGAAAGTGGTTTTCAGTAATGATGGTATATCCTGCAGATGTGATGACAACTAAGGTAATATCATCTTTCGACGGTGAGTAATGAGTATATCCACAAGTCATGTAAGAGCGCAAAGCATAGTTTCAAAGGAAAAATAATCTAGTCACATTAAATGTGATAAAAGCTATTCGAACAACTGAAAAAAAGATTAAGAGAAACATGAGGTTGACTAAAAACAACAGATAGATGATTGGCAAATCAAGGCACCCCCTTTCAAACAGTTCCGCAATAATCACATCAGGGTACTCCACAATATCAATAATTATATTGTGGAGTCAGGAGTAGCCTGATTATCATCAGCCCATATTCGTCCACAGCTGGACATAGGCCTGCCCAATTTTTCGTTTGCTCGCATCCAGCTCCGGCCTCTTCCCCGCAAGATAAACTCCATAAAATCGAGATACGTACCTAAGGTCAATAGAACGACGCTTCCCATTGAAGTCGCCATTAATTTAATGTTCCTCTGATACAACTGTTAGCAACAAAAACTACAATCAATTATGCCCACTACAGAAAGTTTAATAAAGAGCTATTTGGGCCACAGTTGAGAACAATTTTTGCGACATTATGGACAGCTAATAAAATAAAAATGTCCGCGTTTTTAATTAATATACAATCGATTTTAATAGCACTGATATGGAGAAAAACGACACACATAAAACCACACAAACTTAACACAGTAACAAATGCATTACTAAAAAAGTAAGAACTTCCAATTTTTTGTATTTTTTTTATTATTCGTCTGTTCTATGACTTTTAATATAAATTAGAACAATTACTGATCTAGTTCAAGCACTAGTAGTCCACTAGAAATCACCTTGACTTGTACAGTCGCAGAGTAAAATGCTGATGCTTGCGGAAGTACAAAGTGCTCATAAAGGTGTTCGGTATACAATCGCGCACAACGATGTTTTACGAAGAAGAGTCTTGTAAACAACAATATTTGTGTTCGAACGGTGATGATTCTCATGCTACATCCGTGTGAAAAATGTTATACTAGATCAGAGAATATCCTGTTGAAACCTGACCTACGTTCACTTCGGGAAGCAAGAAATGTTGTAAAATCGACTCCAGGCACTTGCCCGCCTTTGCTTAGGTACATTTTGGAGAAAATAGCTTCTTTTTTTACGTTCTAAACATGGCAGTCAGAAGAGCACGCTTACAGCAAATATATTATTTACTAGCTTTTCGCCCGTGGCTTCGCCCGCGTCAAGGTCGGTTATATCGCGTTTCCAAGAGAACTCTCCAAAAGTCCAGGATAAAAATTATCCTATGTTCTTTCTCAAGGTCAACTCTATCTCTGTACGAAATTTCATTAAAACCAGTTCAGTGGTTTAGACGTGAAAGCGTAACAGACAGATAGACAGACAGAGTTACTTTCGCATTTATAATATTAGTAGTGATTAGTAGGGAAGTAGGGATTTATTTGTGGGGATCGTTTCAAAGGTTAACTTTATAATATTATCTAATATCTTTATAAGTAGAGCACAATATCTATAGACTTTGTTGACGATTGTACCAAAAAATATTATTATTTGTATTAAATAAATTAGCACAATGTCAGAAAATAACATCGTTGCACGTTTGTTGCCTATGAATCTATTATTTCATGACAATATTAGCCTACATAAACTAAAACTAAATTTAATGTACCTAAGGCAACGTGGTATAGATTCTTGCCTATCTAGTATAACAAAGTGCTTGAAAGAAATTAGTTGCCTTCTGGCTTGTGAGAAGAAATTATAGGCAGTAAAAAGACCTAAAAAAAAACAAAATACAAGAGTACTCATGCTTAAGCCAGCCTGCGATTCCAGCCTCGGCAAAAAAGGTTAAGGACTCTTTTGGTCAGTCAAAGTCCGATGTATACCCACGCAGCGCTTTGATATAGGCGTATTTTCTAAATTTAATATTCACAAAACAAATAAGGCCTTTTACCTTTCAGAAAATACAAGAATACGATTAAATGAACTTACACAGCAACATCAGAAACCACATGATCACTACTACGCCCCACAGGGACCTACTCCCGACTGATGGCTTGCCAATAAAGATGTGAGGTACCAATTCAGTACAGTGTACCACAGCTCATTGTTAGACACCTAAACATTACCAGCGCCGTTTTTCCAAGGCATTAAGATTCATTTTGTTAATTCATTTGTAAGGGTATCGTGTGGTCTGCATTGTATGTCAATTGATCGCGCAGACATTAAGATATCAATACACCACATACTCAATTGGTGCAGAATGTTCGGCCTTATTTGATACTAAATAGTTGACCGCGGGTCAGGCGTATCTATAGGGTGTTTCAAATTTTGGACACCAAAAATGGCAAAAATAAAGTACCACGAATAATCAGCGGGAGGTAAGACCATCGATGTTACATACGGAGGCATGGCCTTTTTGCTTTATAGATTTTTGTGTCTAATTGTAAGTATGACGAAAACAGTTCGTATAATGGAAATACGTTTCGTAAATTTTACGTCATCCGACTTTAAAACAATCTACCATTGCCCCTGTCAAAATATTCGCGGCTAACACTGATGTTTTGTAAGATACGCATTACCAACCTCAATTATTATTTCTTGTTTGTTTTAAACCTTTTGGTGAGTTTAAAAAAATAAAGGGAACATTTTACAACCAAATACTGTTAATATATTTTCGGTGCACATTTCTGTATAACGTGAAAGTAGAGTGACTTTTTATGAGACAAAAATAAAACTACAACATTTCTGGGTCAACATACAAATTCCTCAGGCAAGCTGTCTTAGATACCCATGTATTAATATTTCAGTAGAGTGGATAGTAAAACATTCTTTACATACCTTCATGACATACCAAAAAATATATGTAACAATAAAATGCCACCCTAAAACCGGACACCCTGTAGGTGATTTTCGAGAGCTCAATAACCTCAGCTACAATATACCAGTAGGACATTTGGGTTACACTCTACAAAATAAATTACTGAAAGTACAAATTCATCGGTGGTATCATGACAAGGAAATACAGTGTTTATCAAAAGACATAATTTAGCCATTGTGCCATGTCTGAACAACTTAAATAATTATCAAAGAATTCATTAAAAAATTGAGAACTAAGTACACAAATAAAGTCACATGAATATTATGTCTGTTGGTAAGGAACAAGTTTGATTATATAATAAATTGATTATGAATAAATTTGCTTTAAACACAGTGGTAGCCCAAGCTTCTCTGCATCTATTTTTTTTTTAATAAATAATGTTCACTTTATTTAAAAAAAAATTGTGGAATAAAAGAAACACTCCATTTCAGCAAGAGGTATTAGTATGAAGTTACTGCTTATATTTTCTTCTTTGCGACAAATTATTGTGTGACACCCTGTAGCTGCATGATTAAGTAGGCAGGTACAATAAATCTGTGTAAATATAACTCTTGCAAACACATATTTACAATATATTATTCATTGAGCCCTTGAATAAAAATTCAACGACATGGCAGTTCTGAGGAATATGATATGCTGTTATTACATACAAAAATATGAGTTATGTTTATGGTTTGATACCCATAATGTATTAAATCATCAATATGATACTGTTAGGCATTTTTTTTTGTTACTAAGCCGTATTAGTATGAGCTTCAGTACTTAATCAGCTTCAGTAAGTAATGTACATGGGCTAATGCTTTTGCAGTAACCAGTTGCCACAATGTACGGAATACATATCTTCATTGAGTGATCAGCTCAAATACTGTCTCTGTATTATTAATTTTTTTCTGAGATAGAATAGTATTTGGGCGAAAAGTACATAACAAAATTTGCCTCGGACGAATCAGCCCCTTAAAATATTGAAAATTGATAGTAGTCCATTCGCCTGATTCTGGCGAACCAAATCACTTTTTTAGTCTAATGCCCTAATTAGACTACTAGACCATAAATAAGTGAGCCTCCTGTACCCATAGTAGTCTCTTAGGTTTACGCGAATGTTAGACAAAGTCCGTTAAAGTAATTTTATTAAAACCTCCTTTAAACAAATAATTTTAATTTAGTTACAATGCTATACTCTATAATTTCCTTGAAATATAATATAGGAGCATTTGCTAAAATGTTAATAGCAATTATTATAAATATTTAATTTGTGTTGAAGGATAATGTCAATAGTTGATAAATTTTAGGTTAAAATAATGTGAACCAGCATGGTTGGCTTTCATTTAATGTGTTATTTTGTCTTTTTATATTGTTTAAGCACATGCCATGTACCTACTTGCACCTTATTTTAATAATTTGATCAAAAAAAATATAGGCCCTTAAAAATCAACTACAAAATTTCAAATATAATTGATACTTCCATAATTGATTTGTAAATAACTAACTGACTCACTCCACATTTGCAATAGGTACGTAATGTTAAAAATTTAATATCATCTAGCAGTAGTTTACATACCGGACCTGGTCGCAATGTGCTGCTAATATTACAGAAATATATCGTTATAACGTTACATAAATCTTACCTTCCTCATAGGCCTCCCGCACTGTCTGGTTCTGGGATTCACGGCCACGTACACTTCCATAGTTTTCCATTAAACTATCGCCCGGAAAAGACATTTTAAAAAACCAATAATAAAACCTAACCTATTAAGTACATAACTCTGTTTAACACCACTAATACGTATTTTAACTATTATTTAGTATAACTTTTCTTAAAGAAAATGTAGCATGGCCTAGTTACGATCGTAAATACTTTTTTTTTCAAATATATTTCGGAATCCATAATCCGCACACACAGGTGAAATGTGAAACTGACGTTGACACTTAGTTGACATTTACTTTTTCAGAGACGTTCCCAGTATCGATAAAAGGTAATCAAACCAAAAAAATCAGACCTGGGCGCAATCTCAACATATTGTTATTTCCTCTACTGTAAGAAAATTTTCTTCCCTATTTAGCTCGTTATAAATCTCTTTAATCAAAATCAAAACTTCGATAAATAAAATCGAGATCGGTAGGTTCAAAGTGTCTTTGAAACTATTCGAAGTTGCTTTTGAAGATAACAGTCTGTAACTGTAGAGCCAAGATCCCATAGTGAAGAAGGATGTGATGTGCTCGAATACATTTCAGGCTAAAGTAAGAAAGGAAATCCTCTCTGTGGTTTGTTACGACCAATTCTAGTAGTATCTTTAAAAATTCATACACAGAGTCGGTTTCCTCAGACTTAATGGTGCATATGTTCCTTAAACCTTTAAAATAATTACTGAATACAACCACGTCACGCTAGAATTATTACCGAATCTCATGGTTTCCTAATCTTATTCTTGTTTTCTACGATAGGCAACAAAATTGAAAGAGCAATATTTGTCGATATTTAAAATTAAATAAAGAATAGCATCACTATTGAATAGGCAAACGTCAAAACGCAAGATATTGCATCATAAAGAGTCGCGTTCGTCTACCTGCGTTACCTGCTGTAAGCCAAACTGTGTTCCAAAAATAATTATAATAAAATTAAATAATTTTAGTTAGCATATCCTCTGAAAGGTCTTGCCTGTTTTAGTTTTTTTAAAGTATATTTTGAGAATCAACACAACATAACCATTAATAAAACAAAAATTAAAACATTTTATAAACATTTATTGATCTACTCAATAATTTCTTAGATAATTACCTTGAACGGTAACAAATTAATTTAATTAATAATTATAAATATTTTAATACATTTCTAAATTCTTTAATAGATAATATTAGATATTCTTTAACAGTAAGATAGAAACTAGGGGTTAGGGAACAACCTTTAAATATTGGGTCAAAAATACTTACATATTAGGTAACTACAGTGATTCGTGAGTCGTGACTCTTGTGAGACACAATTAATCTGCCTACAGTTAGTTCACCAGTGTTTATTGAACTCATATTATTGTGGCCAGCATCGCGCAATTGCCTGAGATTCGGTTTTGTTTCAAACATTCTTGGCCAAGGTTGAGCACTACACAAGTCACAATATAATATCATACTCATTAGATTCATAGGTACAACACCACCTTGTACTAACAGGTAAAAATAATTGTCTTTCATTATCTGCGAACTACACACGCAGGTTTCCCGAAGTTCTTTTAATATTGGTGACTTTGTACCAGGTACTTATATATATAAATATTTGTCACAATGTAGATATATTTATGCTTAGTCTAATGTGTTTGAATAATCCTACAACAAGAAACATGTATGTCCTACTACACTAAGAAGAAACTTAAGTTTAGGAAACCATGTTACCTTCTCTACGACACATAGATAGATATTTAAACCATTGACATCGATAACTCTTAGATCTATTACAGACGATTAGGTACCTAATCAAAGAAGTATTGGGTTGATATTAGCATAAAATAAGAAAGTAAGTTGTATAGATATTTTCAGCTTAGTCCACATACCACATCACACATAAATAAAGAGAATTTACAGTACGTACCGTTGAGCCACGTGCGAAATTATATTTCTACCTTCCAAAATAATCAGATTAAATTTATTTTATCTAAGAAGAGCTTTTAAGTGTTTCACTTAGGTTTTTCCCTTTAAGCTCAAATGTTAAGCTCTGGACAACAACAATATCTCAAATGTTGAAACAGAAAGAAGTACATCGCTCTCGGAATGATGAAGTAAAATTTGCAAACCGCAACTCCTTTGCTTCAACGGTACTGAAGACGTGTCTTTAAGATTCTAAATAATACATGTTGGCAAGTATGTTGTTGTCGTGTTCGATAACAAAGAAGAAAATGTAGTGAATGTTTTTGTTGAAGGTGAAAAGAAAGTTGAAGAATAGTTTCGGTTTGGTGCAATTCGCATCAGGTTCATTCTTCACTTGCAGTGTTTCTTGTTTAACCTCATCCTTCTTTGGTTCTTCCGGAACTGTCTTTTGGGTGTCAATCTCGTTTCCTACAAGAGTTTGTTTGGTAGGGAGTTCTGGGGCAGGGATGCGATCGACCCACAAATCCACAAAGCCTGTGTTCAAAAGGGGCCTGAAATCGTCACGAAACAATAGAATGCAATTCTGAATAAAAATACCTATAGTTCAAAATGCTAATAACGTGTAAAATCAGTTCAAATTAACGACGAACAGGATGTATTAAAACTTAATTAATATTTAAAATTTAATTTAATTGTAACTTTTCCCTGAACAGTTCCAAATTGTACATTTTGTTATTTTTGATAAATAGCACCTACTTCTATAAAAATGGGAATAATTATAACTTAAGTGTTTATGTATTACCTGTAGGGAAAACGAGACGATTTCTGATGAAGCTCTCGTCTACGTTGAAGCCCTTTTATGAATTTATACAGCTTGTAGCCTTTCTCAGCGTTATCAGGCATCTTTATGAAGTCGACACCCAACTCCTCAAAAGGTTCCTGTTGCGTCAAAATTATCACTGGTAAACCGCATCCGGTTAAACTGGAACCCGACCCCCGAAATTATGTAGGCTGTAGAAACTAAGTATACGTACATCGCTTCTCGCTTCTGCCTCCGGATTAATCGTATATAAGACGGGGTCGTAGCGCAAGAACGGCTCGCCCGGCAGAGCGCGCGCTCCGGGCAGCAGCGCCAGCAGGCCCGCGGCCACAATCATCGTGTAAGTCAGGAACATTGCTGCAAGGAACAAATATGAGGACGGGAACTTATAAGTAAAAGAAGGATAGTGATGAAGTGCGAGCTTTAAGAACGTTTTAGTATATCGTGATGATATCTAGGCTTATAAAAGTAAGACTGGTTGTTATCTACAGGTAAATAATACTATGTATTCGTGAATATAGCCCGCGCATGCGCCTTTAGCCCTACGCCTACCAATCACAATGAAGCGGCCAGAAAAGCTCGGTCGCGGTAATTGATTTTAAACTTTTTTTGTCGTAATTAATTTTTGTTGACTGAAATTTTTGATTTTACAGCACAAACCTGGGATATAGAACTTGTTTAAAATTCTATCTACCTAAAGTAAATTCGAAACCTTTGCAGGTATCATGGTCACGGGCAGAAACATCGGGAACTAAAATCTAAAATTAAACCGCGATAAAATCCGTAAAAGTAGTTTCATTTCAATGTCTTCTTTAAGTAAAGTTAAAACAAAGCTAACAGCGTACCTTTACTAGCGTATTAAGTCAACCGCCCACCCCGACTATGTTTTGGCGCCCAACGTGGGCTCTGAACCACGAGATTACGATCCATCCGAACAAGACCGACTATAATATGCTTGTCGTCGGCATAATGTTAATCAACTCTCAAGCACAAACTTATAATATCGAAATAAACATCATAACTCAAACTTAGGCGTCAAAGGCGTATAATTTAGAGACAGGACCCATAACAAAGTTTAATTGTATCACAAAGTAATGACCCAAAATAGGAAAGCAATGCAATACAATTAAAAACACTGATACCATAATCACCTACGTCACAAAACCGATGTACACACAGCGCCCTCTCTACAGCCCTTAGATAGTGCATAACAGTAAGCTGCGCAGTAAACACGGGGATCTAGATATACTAGGCACCTATCTAGCTTGCAACGTTATTGATTGCACTCTCAAGGTCGCTATCAGAGGCCCGCCGGCCGGGGATGCGTTTCGCCCCGTATTGATTTATGATTTGTTAATAATTTATTTGAGAGTCGACTGGTTGTTTGGAAATTGATTTTTAATTTGAATTAAATATGGTTCTGTATTTACCTTTGTTTTAAAGGAGCATGCTACTGACTGACTACCTACTGGAGTTTATTCGGAGTTATTATACTATTTAACTTAATCTGCTTTCTTCAAAGTACATAAACGGGAATCACCATAAATCACTGAACTTCTAGCGCAAAGGGTTCGTCTCATAACGCCAAGTCAATAAATACAGGCTAAGTAGATGATTTACAAGAAAATGCGTAAATTTTAAATGGCTCAGAGTTTTTATTGAATATTTTATCTCTAAACCATAACAATGGCTCACGGCTGTAAAAAATATTGCAGCGAGTAAACGAATCACTTATTTTTTCAATTATATCGGAGCTATCATAAAGTACCTACAAAAAAAAAACGAAAAAAAAAACCTTTTTAAAAGAATATTTGACTCAGTATAATGAGAACAGCCCCAAATAGGTATATCTAGGTTGCAAGTCATACTGTTATTACCGAAACACATTCCTACATTTATTGATTCTAAAGGTATTAAATCACAGTCACATGGTAAAAAGGCTCCTTATAGTTCACACAATTAAATAAACCATCGCCATATAACATCGCACATAAATTATCAGATCGCATTACAGCTCATCAATGGTAAGTATATAATAAACAAATTTCCTCGACACTTAAAAATTCATGAAAACAAGACATCTTTAGTACTAAAAATGGATCTCAGGACTTCAGTTATTGATTTTGCCAATAAGCTTTCACGACTGAATTTATGTATTTCTTTTGTTAAATTTAAAGTTCAAAATGGAAAAAAACGTGTTAATTGACCTTTATTTAGTACTAAATAATTTATTTTTGATGGAGAATAATGGGTAATAAAGAGGTTTTAGTTACCTGATGTGGTGCCAATGCAACGTGCGGTCCAGTGACGTCCTCGGTTCAAACTGCGAGTGCGATGCCCGACGCATCGCTGCGATGCGATGTAACTTTTGTTCTGCGTCCAGTAGAGCTTGTAACCACTTGCAAGCTCACCTACGTGCTACGCGGCTACGCCGTAGCAAATTGTATCGGGATTTTAGATGTTTTATTTGTAATAAATGGGTACTAGTTTAAACTCTTTCTTTAGTATATCAGGTCTATCAGGTAGTGTTTATTTTGTCTAGGTTACCGTATGTCCTAGCCGCACGCAGTCATAATAGCAAAAATCAAAAGTTACTGCGTTACCCCTTTTCCACTGTTTTGAGTACGTTTATATTTATAATACAAATTAAAAAGCAATTCTTCCTATTGCATTCTGGGTATGAGCTTCGTCTTTACCAAGTCCACTAAAAAATGATAGCAACTGACTTCATATTAATGGCAGCAACTTGACGCAACTGCCTACTGATAAACGACGACTCTAATGTTGATAAATTGGAAATATGGAAACCAAAATTCATGTCATTTATTTCAAAATTAAAATATGACCTTTTAAGAAATCTCTACAGAACTAAATACCTATATGTATCAGGAACAATTTTAAAATTAGTTAAAATCTCGCTTAATTTATATGTACAGGACCTCATGACAAGCACTAGCTTTCTGCTATAAAAGTTATCATCAAAATCAATATTCTACCCACTAAAGGTTGTGAGAAAACAAAACATATTTTGAATTAGCCAGTCCAATTCAAAACCATGATTTTTTTCAGTTTTTTTAATGAAGCTTAGGTACTTTGCGTGCAAGTTTGAAGCGAACTGTAAAACGGACGCATACGTATTTTGGGCATACATTACTAAACCTGCATTATTAGTATTATTACCTATAAAAATATACCTAGATGGACAAAAGAGCAACGAGCAACGTTTGGCGCGGTCGGTCCGTGGACGGGTGACTATATTTCACAAAGAGTTCTGACGCGTGTCGTAAGACAAGTTAAATTGTGATGCCCGAGTAAACTGGGTTTTTACTGGGTTGAAACGGGGTCGCTTCAAATAAAATACTAGAACTTATCCGCCTCCGGTTAGACGGTCGTTTGGAAGCCGAACACATTTAACAGAATATTTTTTTAAACAACACTGTCTTCATATTAAAACTGTTGAGCCAAACTTGACGATATTCGCAAAATTGAAAAAAAAACCAGCATATTCGGTTCATCCAGACCGAAGTTATGAATTAACAAACAAAATACAGACGAATTGAGAACTTCCTCCTTTTGAATTCGGTTAAAAAGATAAGGCAGATGATAATTTCACCAACATACAAATGGTCTATAACTTACACCATAGCCAGAGATGGTTAAGCAAATAAAAACAACAATTAAAGTGTAAAATTATTTTAATCAACACACTGCGAATCTCATGGCACCACAACAAGGCACGTACGATCACTCGTTACAAATAATAACATCTATATACATACGAAATAACTAGAATAACTCGCTGTTAACATCTAAGGCTGAGCTTAGCACAGAATTTTAACAACTACCTGATATTACGTATATCACTTTATTATGCCATCAAATCATGGTTTATTTGAAACAGTTTTTTTGGTCAATTTAAGGTGCCACGATCTTTCAAATCTAAAAATAATAATATACAACCTAACACAACCAGCGTAATAATTGTTAAAATTCCGTGGCAAAGCAAACCTCGTTTTGTTATAACTCTAAAATGTAATACTGAACTAAATTAATAAATAATATAATCACTGTGCGTTATTATCATCACATTTTTATAATAATATCACGGTAGAAGAATATATATTTTTGTATTAAGCTGGCAACACAAAACATTACTGGTAACACTAATTAGAAAGTGTTGCTTTAAAGTTCTTCAAATTCCCACACAAAACAGACATTTGGTCTACAAATATTTGTTCCAAATCACGTTTTCTTAGATCTTCTTTTCTCCTCGGATATTCTGGGCACACTATAATATTGTAATTTGAATGTTTTGAATACTTCAGTGTTACATAGTTAATGCATAAGAATCAATCCTTATCTCTACTGTGACGATGATTTAACAATGAAAAATCAAGGAGTATTTGATAACAAAGGTTAAAATATTCTTCTACCGCGAGATTAAAACCATAAGGTACATAAAAAACAGCTATTCCATCTCATCCCGACAAACGTTAAACTAACGCCGAGATGTCTCTACTAGCATAAATATATGACTCGTATTATGCCGTTCTTGCTACCAAATGCAAGTTACCATTATTTTAGTACCACATAATAATTGTTCAACATTATTTAATGACTGTACAATTTATTATTTCATAATAATGTAAATGTGCAATTATTTATAATTATTATTAAATAATCATATTTACAATTGTGTATATCATGTGATGTCTTTATACTAGTTAAAAAAAATCATCAAAAAATAATTAACGTAATATTTAAGGCACGTATTATATACTGTAATTTATGATGGCAACATTATAAGGTACAAAACAAATGCGTCAGCTTTTTCAGGGGACTAAGATTGTCTAAAATGTTGTGTCGAACGTAGAACGGTAGTTCATGAAAAAGCTTCAATGTTTCGTAATTTTTTTGTCTGTCTTCATTTATTTTCTTACTAAAGTAACAAAGTTTTTTTTTGTTAAATTCAACGCAGACGAAGTCGCGGGTTCAACTAGTAGCTCATAACATTGCCATTATGAAAAACCAAATGAAAATAACAAACTAATTCATCGAATGTAATAAAACTATCGTTAACATCTCAATAAGTTAATAAGGTACTTAATCTTAAATCTATATAATATAAGGCCGCTTCAAATGCAACATCAGTCCATTCTAAGGCCGTTTGTCATTAAACAACTATAAATTATTAGTTTGACATCGGTTTTTGTTCATTAACAGAAATTTTCGAACTTTCTTCTCAGTTCAGAACGCCTACCACTGACTCAAGTTGTAAAAGCGAGACAGGGCACTACATGGTGTAGATAGGTATCTCTCTTCCACGATTGCAATGCAGTTTTATGGGACAGATTTGTTCGGTTAGCATCCCTCACAGACGGACAGACGCCTATCTTGATTCTACTAACCCATAATCTGACAACTTTATCGCTGTGATTCCACCAGGGATCGTAGCGAAGGGTTTGTTTTTAAAATTCTAAAATTCAAAAGGAATTGCACTTTCTTTTAAGTAAACCTTCTTTACGTCTTTATATGGACAGGGTTTGATATACTAATACCATATTTAGACTATACTATGATGTCACTAACACTATATAACCATTTTAACCTAACATTATGCCGTGATTACGGTGAACCACATTTTTTTGTTTCATCACACATTTTAAATTAAAGGCCTCTCTGGTTTATGAACTAGAAATCATTTATATGCGGAAATTTTCACAGTTTAATTATTAGCCATGTTTAATGCAATTTAATGAATTATTTGAAATCATTTAAACTTTGTTCGTCACTTTTTCGACGTTGTATCTTAGAGGTTTGTCAATAAGGTTCATTTTAGTTTGCACTCATATACATACATCGATATTAAGGCCCTTTTTGTTTTGTATTTGTTCTATCACAACATTCTAAGTACTCTACATACATGGTTTTTATTTAAATTATCATTAAAATTAACATTCATTGAAGTAATTTTATTTTTGGATGTGTGTTATGTTATTCTTGGACAAAGTTTCTTAATATATTGTAGAATATGGTCATATAAAACGTTTTTATTCATTCCTAAAGATTTGGAACTAAATGCTCATTTGATATTGTCAATACGTATTATTGGACACTGTTACGTATGGTCAGCTTTGACACGCACGATTACGCGCGCGCGGAGGCGGGATGGTAGGTGATGACGTTGTGCGCGTGCGTGAAGGGCGCGTGCGTGTCGTGCGCGGCGGGCGCGGCGGGCGCGGCGTGGCCGGCCTGCGCGGCGTGCGCGGGCAGCTGCAGCGCGCGCGTCTTGCCGCCCAGCGTGCAGCGCGTCGTGGCGCCGCTCTCCACCTCCACTACCAGCTCCTGACCCGTGAGCCTACCGACAACACACCAGCGTTACACTAAACTTTCTCATTCTGACATTAATATTACCAATAGCGAACATCAATGACAAATGTTGACACAAAATTATCACTATAAAAAGGCGAGATCCCATTTGAGCAACAACTTTCTAATGTCCTGCATGGAGTCAAACGTGATATGGTATCTTTTAACATTGGGATAGTTTCTGGTGATCGCAAAGAATGGAGGATTTTTTTATCAGATGTCGCGCATGATCACGTCTGGTTCGATCTGCTCTCCCGAATCCGCGACCTACGTCACAAACGAATAGCACAACCTCTAACGTCACCGGGAATGTATTTTTTCTGCAGACGTTGCGACGTTGTCACTCCAATATGGGCCTTGTTGCATTTATCATAGATTTTGAGGCCACTGATAATGAATGACCTGTAGCTGAGCAAATTGATCTATTCTAAGAAAACGCATTACTTAGTTATTTTAAAGCATTAAACAAAAAATGTTGTATGTTCACAAGTTGATATTAGTACTTACATATGGTATCTATTAGCGAGCACGCCCAGCAGCTCTCCCACCAGGTCTGCGGGCGCGGTGGGCGGCGTGGGCGTGGGCGCCACCAGCCCCACCACCAGGTCATTCTTAGCGGACGGGATGCTGATCACCACCAGCTGCACGTCCGTACTCATTATGCGGATTGCTCCCACCTGGTAAATGGATAAAATGTTAAACGTTTAATGTTTTATGTTATTATATCCTGGTTTGAAAACGCCGAATATTTAACTGGTTCAAATCGATTTTTAAAATTCACAGATTTTTCCATTAAAATCTCTCGAATCTTAAAAAAAACTTTATTTTAAGAGTTTATCTATTAAAATGGTATTTATTAAAAATGTTTTTTAGTTCCACGCCAAAAACAGCATTCAAAATATGACCACACTTTCCAAAAATAAGCTATACAGACTAAAATAATGACGAGGTCACACATAACTCACCTCAGTAATAGAGGTGGGTTTCTTGAGCGGCTTGAAGGTACTGGCGTCCAGTTTGTATATCGCGGACTCGGTGATGAGCAGACAGCGCTCCGCTAGCTTGTTGAAGCGGTTGAACTTGTGGATGCGACACGAGAACAGGGGCCGGCCCACCTGCTGCGACCTCTGCAGGGAGGCGATCTGCGCCTTGTATGTCGCTGAGAAGAATAACAGATATGTTATTACGATATATAGGGAATATTGCATAGAAAGTTACTGTGGGACTTAGGATGCGTTTCTAAACTTATCGATTGTTAGTCAGTGAACAGCGGTTTTTTGTATTTCTATATATTTATTTTCGGTAATTACTTACAATTAACACGTAAAAACAGTTTTATGTTGGAAACTAGATTTACAGCGAATCTGTTCACATTCAGAGGTTAAGCAAAGTTTGGTTGAAGGATCCCGATAGGTTAGTAAAGTTGAGTTGTGGGTATTGAACAAATGCCGAGGTTTCATGTTCTTGCAAATAAATGTTTATTATTATTATTATTATTCGAAATTTTACCATAGTAGTCTCCCTTTTTACTAAGGGGTAGGAAAGCTAACACACGGGTCACGACCAAGTGTGCTAGCTATAGTAAGTATTTTTATAGATAAATAAATATCATATATATATATAATATGTATGTATATGCATATTACGATGATGATGATGATGAAGCGAGAAATTTGCGTGTGAGACGACAGGTATTCAACAACGTAGCTTTTTGTAGTAATGTTAGTGTGGATTTGGGCATATCGAGTAGGTTTAAGTTGGGCTGAAGGCTTTTCGGGACGACACCAGTCGTCGATATTATAATAGGTATTATTTTAACAGTCTCTACTTGCCACTGCCGCTTTATTTCAGTCGCAAGGTCTATATATTTGGACATTTTTTCAGTATAAGTAGTGAGAAGGTTATGTGTATTGCACACTGCTACATCTATTAGGAATACAGTCTTCTCAACTTTGTCTAAAACTGTGATATCTGGCCTGTTAAAATGTACGGTTTTATCTGTTATTATTGTCCGATCCCAATAAATTTTAAATCTATTATTTTCTAGAACTGTGCTGGGTTTATATTTATAATATGCAATTTTTTGTTGAATAAAAGAGTGTTTGTGGGCTAAGTTCTGGTGAATTATAGATGCCACTTGATCGTGTCTGTGCTTGTAATCGGTCTGAACTATTGATTTACAAGCACCAGTGATGTGTTGAATTGTTTCTGAACTACTGTGGCATCGTCTACATAGATCTGTGGGTAAGTTTGGGATACGAGTGATGAATTTTTGATAGTTGCGAGTGTCAATTACCTGATCTTGAATAGCGATCACAAAAGCCTCTGTTTCTGGGAAAAGTTCACCTCGCCGCAGCCACTCGTTCGACGCATTCTTGTCGACGTGTTCTTGGCTTAGATCAGCAAAGTGCCTCCCGTGCAAAGACTTTTGTGACCACATATTCATTTTCTGTTCTTTACTTACCAGTTTTATTTGCCAAGTAGAGTTGCATAGGTTTAATGGAGTTAGTTTGTTATCTATTCCCACTATATGTGTATGGAGTTGTGACTCTTCGGCCTTAGAGTAGAAATATTTACGTAGCTTTTCGATTATGTTATTGTGTAGATTGTGTATATCTATAAGTCCCCTGCCGCCATCTTGGCGGGGTAATGTAAGTCGTTGAATACACGATCTGGGGTGGTGTTTTCTATTGGAAGTCATACGAGTATTGACGATACGTTGTAGTTTAATTAAATCACTTTGCGACCATTTTATTATTCCAAAAGAGTATGTAAGGACCGGTATCGCAAAGGTGTTTATGGCTTTAATGATATTTCTTGAATTTAAGTGAGTTTTTAAAATTTGATTTAATCTACTTTTGAATTTATTTGTTAATTCTAACTTTGCATTTTTTTGGTGAATTTGTTTGGATTGATGAAATCCTAGATATTTATATGTACTGTTTTCATCTATTGGCTCTACTTGTTCCCCTGAATCTAATATGTATGAATTAGCTTGTATCTTACCCCGATTAACTGAAAATATTTTACATTTATCTACCCCAAATTCCATTTTTATGTCTGTAGAGAACAATTGCGTTATGTCGGCTAGTTTTGTAAGGTCTGTATGACTGGCTGCAAATAATTTAATATCATCCATGTAAAGAAGATGAGAAATACTATGTACAGAATTATTATACTTTAATTTAAAACCAATATTAGTGCTGTTAAGAAGCTCCGACAATGGATTCAACGCCATGCAAAACCACAAGGGACTCAAGGCATCACCCTGAAATATGCCTCTCTGTATTTTTATGGGCCCAGTGGTAACAGGATTATTCTTTATTAATTTAAGTTTAGTTTCCCACTGCAGCATGCTCGTATTTAAAAATAAAATAATGTTAGGATGAATTTTATAATGTTTAAGTATATATATTAACCAGCTATGTGGGACAGAATCGAAGGCTTTTTTATAATCGATGAACATTGTGTGAATATTTCTATTCTTAGTTTGGGCCTGTTTCATAACTATTGCGTCTATTGTTAGTTGTTCTTTACAGCCTTGACTATTTTGCTTACATCCTTTCTGCTGTTCTGCAAGGATATTGTGGCTCTCAAGGTGTTTGTAAATGAGCTGACTAATACATCCAGTAATAATTTTGTATATAGTCTGTAAGCAAGTGATCGGTCTGTAATTTGCAGGGTCTGTTGGATCTGAGTTTTTTGGTAGCATGTACGTAATTCCGTGTGTAATGAATGAAGGCATGATGTCCGGTGACTGTATGAAATGGCATATGTGTTTATGAATGAATGGGTGTGTGCAAGTAAATTTCTTGTACCAATAATTATGAATGTGGTCTGTACCAGGGGCTTTCCAATTATGAGTGCTGTTAATGACTCGTGCAAATGTGTCGATTGGGATGTTTTCGAACTCCATTTCATTAATCAGCACGTGTTTTGCTGTATTGTGCAGCCAATCGGCATCAGCATTATGTTGTATTGGATTTTCCCATATCCTAGACCAAAACTGTTGTAGAAGTTGTGGGGATGGTGTTTCAGAGGCTACCTCAGGGTTGATTTGCGAAGAGTTACCTAATGTTCTATAAAATTGTTTTTCATTATTAACAAACGTTGCATTTTGTTTTTTCCGTTGAGTACAAGCTAAATATCGTCTGAGTCTACTTGAAATTGCATTTAATTTTTGTTTAATGGTGTCAAGGAAATGTTGTGGTTCTGTATTCGGTTCCTCGTGTTTTGAATGAGTATTATATTTTATCATTATCTCTTTTACTGTTTTTACGATTTTTCTATTTCTTCTTCCTGCTATATACTGTGTGAGTCTTCCTAATTCTAGTCTATACTTTTTGATTCTGCTTTCGATCCTTCTTTGCCAGGTAGGCTTTCGGCTGTCACTACTTCTGTTTGTATTTTCTTGTGTTTTAAATCTAGTTCCATTACAAGTGGCAGCTGAATAGGCTGCTGAGTAAATGTATGTGTGTAGGGAATTAAAATCTAGGTCGTGACTCAAGTACTTAGGTAGAATCATATTATTTAAGTAATTTACAATCTGAGCAAATTTTCGTGAGGTTTTTTGTTTCGGAATGAATGGTCTAGACTCAGGGTGTGTATTATTAAACTGTAAAACGGCCCTATCAAATTCTGTTTCTATTCTTCTATATATGTTATTGTAAGCTAAGTTGTTATCATTAATACTGTTAACACTAACTGATGTAGGATCTTCTGGAATTACAGGTGTATTGTCTAGCAAGCAATCTTGAATAAGTTGCATGTGTTCTAAATTAAGATTTTGTTCTATACTTGCTTGATGATTCTCTGCTGTTAATTTAATTTCTACTTCTCTTCTTATTTCTAAAATTTTGTTTTCATACGACTTATTATTGAATACTAACCTTCTCTGATCTGCAATCCGCTGTTCTGTTACATGAGACAGGTGGGGGTGTCTTTCTTTGAATAATTCGAATAGCTTTTTTCGGTATGCAGTCTTATTTATCTCTAATTCGGTCACTTCAAAATAACACCTAATTATGTCTTCATTGACCTCCTCGGACCACTTTAACCTGGTTTTGTTATTGAAATTTGTTTGTGTGCTATATTCTATTTGACTATGGTTATGAATGGTAAGATGATGAGAGTCATTAGTTTGTATGTGGTCCTGAATTTCTGAAACTATTTCATCTAATACATGCTGTGGCAACAATTTTCTTCTTAATATAGCCCTTTTTTGGTCTCCTAGACGCTGCCGGGTGGCTTGCATTTCGGGATAAATTTCGTTAAATGCTTGGTGTAATGGTTCTAGATAATTATTCATTTGTGTTGTCTCACATTTTGTAATTTGTAAGTATGTGCGCCAAATGAATCTGTTCATACTTTCTGTCCACTTTTTGCGCGCACGAGATGGGCCAACAGTGGGTGCAGGACAGTTGGCCATTGCCTCCTGCACAACAGCTGTTGACCTTGTTGAACGGGATGAGTATATAGATGATGGAGATGAAATAGGTGATCTAAATAAGGTATGTGTCGATGAAGGAGATGGGATGTTAGAAAATAATGAATGTTCGGACGATGAGGGTGACGATGATCGGTCGGCTGTAGCATTTTGTTCGAGGGGAACCCGCCTGTTCAGTCCCCCGTCGCCTACGGTTCGCATGCTGTGGCATCCAGCGTCGGCTCCAGATGCGCCCCGGCGACCCCCGGGCAGCGGCCGCAAACAATATCTCTTATTCTGACTATTCATATTTTCTCCATTCGATGAAAGGGTTGTGGGGATCGTTAGTTGGGATAGGTGATATTTTTTTGGTAAGTTCTTCAACCATGCTACCAGTACCATGTATAGGTTATATTTTATGGTAAGTTGTTCAGACCATGTGACCAGTACCTTATATCCGGAAGCCCCCCCACCACGTCAAGGTGATCCCCCCGGGGGGTTATTATTATTATTATTATTATTATTATTTCACGACTCACCAGCCTTCGGGTTGTAGTTGTCTATGGCGAGGTAGTCGGCCAGCCACTGGCGGGCCTGCCCCCACTGCGGGCGGCGCGCGCGCAGTGCGCTGGCGGCGCAGATCTTCATCTTGAGCTGCGGCCACTGCGCGCGCGGGATGGGCGCCAGCGTCAGCCACGCGCGCCAGCGCCGGTAGCCCGCCTGCAGCAGCGACACGCGCACGCCGCGCGGCGCCGCCGGCCACGTGCGGATCGTGTTGTGCTGGGCCGCCAGCTCCCGCTGCAGCGCGCTGATGTAGCGCCGGCAGCGACACCGTCTGCAAGCAATACGCGGCACTTACAACTAGAACGTATCGGAAAAAGTCGTCTCACTTCCTATAGGGTAATAAAACGTAACGACCTGCGTGAGCGATCTAGACGCGAACGCGATGCAACAAACAGTGGAAACCTATTGAAGTAGCCTACATGACCCAACCCCCGTGGGGTGTGGTACAGAGCGGGGTAAATACGTATGAGTAAACAGTAGCATCACTTAATAATGACTTTTCCAATAATTAAATTTTTCCATCCGTCCATGGCAAATGCACATTGACCCCTGAACGGCGCGTCGCCGTATCGGTGGCGATAATAAGGGATAATTCTTTAGCACATAGGACATGGACGCCGCATCGCACCGCAACATTTCAGATTGAATTCGCTCCGCTTCCCTTTGAACGGCCTACCTAATTCCTGTTTTAAAAGTTCATGGTATATATACTGACCTCCAAGCATGGAAGATAACGAGCGCAGCCCTCATCCTCTTGTACCGCATGCGGGCTACAGTCCCGCGCCACAGCTTTTGCAGCAGCACCACGATAGACGGGATCAGCTCTGCGCGGGCGGCTTCTAGGCTGTGCAGGGTCTTCGCGCTCCTAGCACATTAGAAAGGAAAGGATTAATATAAGTTAAAGGATAAAGAATTTTTCAACAACTCAGGCCTGAACGACTGTAACAGCTTTGTCGATAAGGATTTAAAACATACCAACAACATATCGTAATAATAGGTACACATTGCCAATTGTGGATCCCATAAAATATCCCATAAGGGGATCGAATCCACAAGACTTATTGTGACTTACTGACTTGAAGTCAGTGGCCTAATCTGAGGCCACAGAATTATCAAGAAAGGATTTTTTTTAAGAAGTTAATTTCCGATCAATGGCAACAATTCTTTTTTTATTACCGCATTGAAAGAGTAAAATGATTCACCTAATAAACAGCTTGGTGTGTCCGAACTGCACGTCGGTGACATGCAGGTCCCGGAGCAGCACCATGACGGCGTCCTTGTCGGAGTTCCCGCGGAAGTTGGGCCACGTGTACTGCGACAGCATCTTGTAGCGCTTCAGGAAGCGGTCGTAGCGCTGGCGGGACGCGAAGCCCGCGCGGCGGACGCGCACGTTCTCCACCAGGCCCAGGTAGGCCACTTGGTGACGGACCTAGGCAACAGTTTATATATGCTCTTAGCTATACAAAATGGCTGGTTAAGTTAACGGAAAGACGAAGGGGTGGGGAATTGGTAGTGATTAGAACAGATTGTCTAGTTAGAGCATGAGAAAGGACATAGTCTTCTTTTTAACTGAAAAAAAAGAGTTGTTCTTACACCATTATCCCCCGGAATGGGGGCCAAAGATTATATGATACTGTTTTTGGAATACTATAATATGTGCACAGCGGTTTTAGGTATCTGATTTTAAGAGGGGTGATGGAGGGGGGGACAAGGCAAAATTTTATCACAGAATTCTTTCGTAAACGGGACAAAAAGCGAGGTTGACTGAAGTATGAAACATTTTTATCTAAGACAGTTTCTCGACCCTCAATAGTGATATGATCTTACGAGCTGGTCGTCCCAGGTGTTGGGCGTCTGCAGCGGGTTGGGCTTGACGCAGCGCACGTAGAAGGGCTCCTTGCTCTGCAGCCCCGACACCAGAGCGGACATCGAGTTGCGGAACAGGGTCGCCGCTGATGGAGGCCGCTTGGAAGTCTGTGGAGACGAAACCAGTTATAAATAGTGTAAATGCCAAGAAACTGTTGATATTGGAAGGCTTTAATGGTTTAAATAAATATGTCTTACGTAATAAGACTGTGTAAAACCTGATTAAAAAAATCGCTTCGTATTGTCCTAAGTTTACGCGTACGTACATACACGCAATCTGAGAATAAGTGTACGTTACTTCAACTGACTTTCTTGGATACTCACTCAAAGCTCAACTCTCTCATAAAATTAGAAGGCTACAATTTTTGTTTCATGATGTAGTGAGATTATAGGTGATGGGTGATATGGATTTTAATGTGTATTTATAGGTGATGATTATGTAGTTACCTTCTGTATGTTGGTGGCGCCCTCTGGCCACATGTCGGACAGCGAGCGGTTGCTGGAGGAGTGCAGCAGGCGCTTGAGGTCCTGCCACAGCGAGTCCTTGTTCTTGTCCATGAAGCCAGAGATAGCGTAGGTCACGTCGCCCGCGTAGTGACTGCCGGTAACAACATTTATTAGATTTAAGTTTAATCTTGTCCTTAAGTCGCGAGGAGTTTCACAAACATTCAAGTCTCAAATATCTAACCCGCAAACGTGGGTTTTCCTATGCCACTCGGCTATCCGTGCAGTCAAATCTTTGGCTCGTAATTTTTTTTAGACGAATTGCTAAATACTTTCTGAAGCGTCGTGGGACTAAAAACTTAAGCGGATGTGTGACCTGCACTTAATGTTTGACGTAAATTTACTTTGTCAGGAACCTAGTTCGGACTGAATGAGGTTTACACGAAGGCCATGTCCAGCAGAGGACTGCGATACACTGTTGATTGATTTGCAACGCTTTTGACTTTAACATCATACCTCTAGATCATGATCAAGTCATCTAAATAAATTTATGTATCTTGGTTCCAACCGTAATTAGTGGTTTTACTTACGTAATTCTAAAGTCGACGCCATGTTTTAGTTTCTTGTCGGTAGGAGAGAGTTGACGTGATGTGTAGTGCTTGTGGCCATTGAGACGTCTGTCCATCGCTTCTAGTAGCTGCTGATCTGATATCTGT
This sequence comes from Trichoplusia ni, assembly GCF_003590095.1. Classification (NCBI taxonomy): domain Eukaryota; kingdom Metazoa; phylum Arthropoda; class Insecta; order Lepidoptera; family Noctuidae; genus Trichoplusia; species Trichoplusia ni. Next base: position 13,349,521 of record NC_039488.1, on the reverse strand, counting down.
AGAGAGAGTAAGAGATGACCTATAAAATGATATTATTGATATTGAAATTGGATAACATTGGAGTAACGACTCTCACATAAAATTTAATCCTTGTGTCGCGGGGGTTCCACAAACATTCAAGTCGGATGCACTAAGACACCCTGATTCAAAATATGGACCACTCATATGCGGGAATCGAACCCACGACACGTCGCGCTCCGATGGCTCGGCGTGGTGACCACAACTACCCGGTTATCCGTTCTGTCTAAAGATGAACTATTTATGCATAAACAAATAGTGTCCAAGTATGTACGCAAACATAGAAGACGAAAAAAACACTTTTGTGCCACGGAAAGTGTAAAATGAGATCGCATGGTGGCAAACCACCACGTTTGGATATGCAAAGGACCCACAGCTTTTTAATTTATTTCAAGCATGGGGCAATTCGATTAATAATGAAACAAATAACGACACCTATCTTACCGTCAAGACTTCTACCGTAAAAAGCCTCAATACTGACCTTAGTAGGATTGAGGCAGGCCTCGTCCATGATAGCGATGATCCCCTGATGCGGCGCGTCCACCAGCTCGCAGATGACGCGGTTGTTGAAGTACTTCACCGGCGTCCACTGGATGCCTTCACGGGCGTATTCTTCTTGCTCCTGCTTTAGCACCAGCTCTGGGAGAGAATGAAGTTATATCAGATAATGTTAGGGTGATGAGGATTGTTACATAGAAGAATAAAAGCTAAGCGAGCTGACTTACAGATCGAGCCATCAAAATTAGAAAAATGTAGAATAAGAGTGTAAAAAATAATAAACCCTGCTTCGGGCATGAGGCAGAAGTAAGTAAAAACTAAATCAAACAGTGCACAATGAATCCAAAAAAGTACCAGAACGTAGACCAATTACGGGGAAGAAGAAACGATCATAAACTAATAGGAATAAAGACTAATTTTCATTACTCACCAATAAACAACTGTTGAAGTTTCTCATTGCAGTAGTTGATACAGAATTGTTCGAAGCTGTTCGTCTCGAATATCTCGAAGCCGTAGATGTCCAGCACGCCTATTAATGTGCTCTTGTATGTTCCTTGGGGCACGTCGATGGCTTTGTTAATCTAGGATGGAAAATGAAGTTTAAGGTCACTGATATAAGGTCTAAAGTATAGTAAAGTCTAAGTTTATTTCGTCATTCACCTTTGCCCAGTTAAGTAACTGCATTAAAATTTAGTGTCTCTTTATTATTTTGTAACATAGAACAACAAGACTCGTATGTTAAACAAATTCAACAAACCACCTCCGACGAGTCTTGAAATTATTTTAATTAAAAGGAAACAGATATCAGTCAATAAGGAAATAACTTAAAAATAACATTAGCTACTTTATTCATTTTACTTTGCAACAATACTAACAAAAACCATCAAATTATCTTACTTTCTCTTAGCTAAAATGAATATTCACATATAAGGTTATTTAAAACAGCTAAAGCACAATATAATCGCTATATATACCTGCTGCACGATCCACGTAAACAGCCTATCATAGGCAGCCTTAGCGAGCGCGAGCCTGGTGTAGTTGGCGTCGCTGAGCGAGTGCTCCTTGTTGACGAGGTCCCCGCCCGCCGCCAGCACGCGGCCCGCCATGGCGCCGCGCAGCGAGCCCTCCGACACGCCCAGCGCCGACACGCACGCGCCCAGCGGCCCGCCGATACTCAGCTGCCCGGCTTGACCCTCCGAGAACGTTAGCTCGCCCTGGAGATAACATGTTATTCTATGATCTACTGTTTACATCACATCATTGATAACCTTTAAGGGAAGGGATATTCGGTCTGTTGCAAAAGAGGTAGCAAGACAAACTCCTTGCTTGGTGTTTGCCAAGAAAAAGCGAGCTTTTTTCCCTGGATGGACTGAAGTAGGCTAGTGTAAAGTACAGACAGTAGAAACTAGATAAAATAATAATAGAAGTTTACCGGCCACATTTACTCAAAATCGCTGCCGATCCAGAAATAACAATAAAATACCGACCAATAAAATCATGCTCTAAAATCTCCCACAAAACGCTTTCAGTCTTACTTTGGATTATACATAAGAAACGAGTGAACAGGCTCTCCGTTTGGAAGGGATCCTGCCGCACAGGGAACATGCAATCCCAACTACCTAACATAATCAGTATAAATTAAACACTCAACTCTATTGTACCATAAAAGTTATTGAGACAATTAGCTCACGCCAACACAACATAATATCATAGATTATTCATGTATTCTTTACATGACATGATCGGAATACACAAATGCAACAACATTAATATCATTGATGCAAATGTTCATTATCTTTTATCAATATGGTTACAGGCAGTTTATGACAGGTTATTACAGTTACGTCATGTTAATTTCAACTGCACTTCTAATATACATTGTTATCTGTACTCTGACATACTTTATAACGTCAATAATTCAATACATGACTCACAAGCAAAACAACATAGACTAACAAAAATCTGTGACTATTAAACAAAAAGACTGGAACCTTTGTAGCTGCGGAAAAGAGACAGGGCTCTACATGGTTTAGAGCGATCTCTCACTTCCACAGCTGCACCAATTTAAAGAGTTGTTGACATTCTTGGTAAAAACAAAACTACAAAGGAAGCCAAGAAATTTCACCAAATAATGTACGATAAAAACTTATCAAGTGTGAGTCGGGCTCACGACACTGAATATTCTGACCGTACAAATATTGTAGAGACACTAGAGACAAAATCACATTTGTTTGTCACGAACTAACAAATTTATGACCGTAACTAGCAATAAAGCCCAAGAATAAGCATTGCTTCTGTAAAAAATTTAATCTATCTAGCTATGACAGTTCATGAGTTGCCTGGCGCGATGTTGGGGGCTCAATACTAGGATTCCATAATTACGCTCTAAGTATGGAATGCTAAAAAATACTCACCAACAATATAACTCCAGCCACTATACTCCATATTTCGTCGACGACTGTCTGTGAGAAGCCAAGAGCGTTGAAGGCACTGTTGGTGACGGAGAAGAGCTTGGAGTCCTGCGCCGTCGCGCGCTCGCTGCCGAGGATCTTGTAGACCGCACTCGATGCTAACCCGTACTTCTTTGTCTGAGCGTTGTTGGTACTTAGCAACTGGAAATGGAAGAATAATAATGAAGGTTTGCTGTGTGGATGTCAATAGTATGGTTAAAGTGAGTTCCTGTGATATGATTTAATTATAAGATCCAATAGATTAGCATCCTTAAAAAAAAGTTCGCCAAAAAAATATTGGGTAAGTATCTTTCGACTGTTTCCACGAGGTGGTCACGACGCTAAGCATTGAGGAAACCGACGCGAGGAGGAGGAAGTATCTTTAATTCATCGCATGACGTCACTTTTTACCGACAAGTGAAGCACGTAGCACACGTATTTTTTTAAATAAAATATAGGTACGTACCCAATATTATTTTTAATCTACTTTTCAGACTGATTCGATTTTGTTTAGTCATATACAAAGTTGGTTTTAAAAAAACATGCGTGGCAACTAGTTCTTGATAAAATGAGAAGAGAGTTCACAGTGGCTTCAACAAGTATTATGAGTGGGAACTGAAGGTAAATAATTCGGTTTATATTTGCGCTCGGAATGTAATAAAAATATTTAAAGACACGTATAAAGTTCATAAAATGTGTGTTGCTGGTGCTTTGAAAGTAATCAAGCTCTACCCATTAAGAAGATATTTACTTTAGCAAGATATGTTTGTAAAACATTACTCTTAATTACGTTGGGGTGATGCCAATACACAACAATATGCCGGTATAATTATTGATTAGACTAATTAATGACTATTGTTCTACTTTCCCCAGTCTAAAGTAGTAATGAATCAGAAAAAAACAATGAGATTGTCTTTTTTTTTCAGTGGTTTGAATATTTATGACACAAGTATGCGCGGAGGGATTTTCCTTCCATTTATAATTATTAATTAATTCCATACAAATAATTTGCACAAACATGATATAGATAAAATACCATCAGAATTCTTTACCAGTCCACCAAGACTAGTATACATCATCAAGAATCAATGCATAGCACTAATACCTCATTAATAATAGACCATAGAAGTAGCCATAGCGTTCAGCTGGTACAAAATGAACCAACAATACACAATGGCCAACTATCTCTAGGTACTGAAGCAAACAAGTATACATCCCCATCACATACATACACATAGGTATATAAATATAATTACACAATAGATACGAATGTCAGAACAATAGTCGAAAACTATGACGAGACTGACGCGGGAACAATCGCTGGCCGATACAGCGATGATATAAGACAGCTTGTTTGTAAACACTGGGTCTAGGATGTTGGTCTATTATAACTGTTGTTGTTTAGGTAACATCGGCTACTGTTTTGATTGTCCGAAATCGACAGATTCACGCTTTGCGGTTATATTAGGCAGGTATAGATTTGATTTTAATGGCATAATAAACCGTTTACTTAAATAGCTATTACCATTGTTTATGTAACGGTTTATTTCCGTCGTTGACTTGATTTAAAAATTTCTAAAATCAATCTCAAAGGTGAGCAAAGAAATGACAACACTTTGAAGCTTTAGAATACAAACACAATAAAACTTGGTTTTGGAACCGGGGAAGGAGAATCTCCAACTCCAGAATTCTACTCGAATCTTGCTGAATCAATGATAGAGTAAAATGTTTTCCAATACAATTTTTTGAAGCTATCCTTCTTCTTTTTATATATAAAAATAAATTGTTGTTCATTAGTCTCACTAAAACTCGAGAGAGGTTCAACCGATTTGGCTTATTTTAGTCTTGAAATTTTCGTTAAGTTCAGGGAAGGTTTAAACGGCGACAAAAACTAGAACAGTTGCAAAAAAATTGTATTATAGTCCGCATTGTTATCATGGACTGTTAGGCGGTACGAAGTCCGCCGGGACAACTAGTAAATAATATTCAACGTACCTGATAGAAGGAATGGAAGTTCCTCTCGCCTGGCTGCAAGCTGACGACTCTGCTCTTCTCCAGGAGATAGTTGCTGATGTGGCCCCCGACCGGGTCGCCCTTGTAGTCGAAGTGAATGTCCATGTACTTGCCGAAACGCGATGAGTTGTCGTTGCGATTCGTCTTCGCATTACCGAACGTCTCCAGAATCGAATTTGACTGGATTAAGACGTTTTTTACCCTGGAAGGAGATTTTATCTTTAGATGGTGGGCGATTTTTCAAGGTCTTATTATATCGATGTATGTGTGAGTTTGTTAACAAACGACTGGACCGATTTCAATAAATTTTGGTATAAAGGTAGCTGACACCTAGGATAAACACATAGGCTAGGCCACCTTCGTTACAGGAGGGCTACAACCGTCATTGAGGCGGGCGAAGCCGCGAGCAACGGCGAGTTACTTAAAGAGAAAAATACCTTAACCACTGTTTATTTAAAACCAACAAGCCCATGTTCATGTGAACAACATTCCGGATTCTCATTGTCCTAACTCTTGCAAATCATTACGCAAATTTGTGTAATGATTAAAACAATTAACAGCAACAGAATTTTGTACACGACAAGCCCGCCACACAAATCTTATAAACCAGGATCTGTAATGATGAACGACGCACTAAAGTACAGTTTCTTTTTTTAAGTGCTCTCTGCAATTAACCTGAGCGCAGGCTTTGACTGTCTTACCAGACTTAAGATAAAAGCTGGCAAGGTTAACGAAGAGAAGTATTGCGGTAATGGGGCCTCGGCTTAGTACGTTGCTAACAATCTTTTTAAGGCAGCAAACAGCAAGAGAGCTGGATCTACATGGCTGGAGTTACATGACTTTAGGAGCTTTGTTTTTTGGATAAGAGGGCTAAGTACAGAAACAATTGTCTGTCTTAGACATGTGAAAGAGGACAAATATTATTATTTCAGCTTTCTGAGTTGTAACACCTTTTGTTTAACTCACCTATCAATATAGTCCCTGTGAACCTGTGTGGTGTTTGCGGCGATGTATTTCATTATAAACTTTGACGCCTCCGTCTTTCCCGAGCCTGACTCGCCCGAGATCAACACGCATGTGTCTTTACCCTGAAATAAGATGTGGAAATATAGTATTTATAACAAAGAGTCTATAAATGGGAAGGCATCAATCATAAAGCATGCATCATAAATGCTTATGGCGTTAAAATAAAACGCACAAAAATCAGCTCAGGAAAAAGCCTAGTTATTTGGACTGCATTAATTCAGGCTTATTTAGATTTTGATGAATATTTTTTCACATCGCTTATGTTTTATTAAGAGATATGCTATCGTCATAATTAAAAGGCAAATATCTACTTATTATGACGCGACAATTACTTAAGAAATTAATTACAAAACAATAGCATTCGTGGGAAAACTAGAAACAAAGATATAGTATAGAAAAATATAGTATAACGCCACAGAATAGGGAACTCGCAATTATAAACAGTTTGAACAATCCGTATTTTTCTAATTATGCAATAAAATAAAGCTATTAAAGCAATGGTAAAGGGTCTTGTTTAGCGATTACTTAGTATTTACTATTGCAGGCAATGACATATTTTGTTAAAAATATTTCAGAACGTAGGAAATCTACTGCGTTTCTTAACCATACCTCAATTTGTTCAGTTTTATCACCCAGTCCTCAAGTCTAAGAAATCTCAATAGCACTCTAAAATCATCATTCAACTAATTCGTCTGTCGCAGTTATAAATAAAGGCACTGCTCAACACTGTTTAGATCTTCGTCTTGTTATAACGTCAACAACGGTCTTAAGAGGCAGTGGTTAGTTACCCTGAAGTGTGATCATATATTACCTGCTGCCTCAGCACCCTCTGGCAGGCATCAGCGACAGCGTAAACGTGTGGAGGTACTTCAAACATCTCCCGCCCCCTGTACTGCGCCATCTGCTGCGCGCCATAGATGTCCAGCGTGCGGTACGGGTTCACCGACACCAGCACCTCGCCGATGTATGTGTAGATTTTGTTGTGTTGAAATCTGGTGACAAAGAAAATAGGGTGAATAACTTGTAGAAGTTAGGTCATTTTTGATGTTTGGTTCTCCATATATGAAGCAATGACGTCAATATACCACTTGAATCTTTTAGGGATTGTTCTCATCATAGACTCATAGTTGTAAACCACTGCTGGTCATAGGTTTCTTCCAAGGTAGCTACACAGCAGAACCCAGTCGGCTCTGCTCACGACTGTAGTTGCTTGAAAACTAAAGTCTTAGGGTCTTAGAAGAAGTAGGAATGAGTCTGGTAGAATCTAGTCCGAACTATGGCCAGTAGGAAGTTACAAAATATATTTAGAAAGTAATTTCTTTGTTCAAATGGATTGTAATTTCATTTTCTGTCTTTCGTTCGAGTGTTTCACGTTCCGTCGAAGCGTTTTATTTCTTGTTCAGTTTTGTTCACGACTTTAAAACACGACCAACAATGGCATAACTGTCTATAAAATGTCAGTTTACTATCTGTTACGTGCGGCTACTGGATTTTATTGCGATGCCATTTGAACTTGAATTTATATTGATCTTCGAGGAGTCAGTATCCTGCAGTGTACTGCTTTTAAAATGGAAGCCAAGTATGTGCTATTTTCTACTGTCCATCACGAGTAAAAGTGCCATCAGAATAACTGGTTTTAAAGTGATAATATGACCCTGGGATCAAGTTTAGCCGTAAAGACTTAGAAGTCGTTTACTTCACCGTCTTTTATGTTCCTCCTATGATGCCTAGAACGACCCATAAAATAGACACCTAGTCAATCTCATACTATCCGTCGTTTTTTGATAAATGGAAACTTTTACGGACTGGGAAAGTTAGACTCTAAAGTTATTAACAATTGTATTGTGTATTGAGAACGACGTAATTTTAAGGTTGGATTTAAGTGTCATGCTGTGCCTGTTACTGCTAATTGACATTTACAGACAAATAAACATAAGAACGTTATTTATCGAAGTGTCAATCTTGTGCATAGGTAAGGCTTTTAACTCTTTAAACGTTTCATGAATCAGAAGCGAGCATAATAGAACTATCTGAAATACTAATTAAGTAATTACATATTATGTAATGTAAAGAATGTGTAACATCTTAAAAATTTTGACGGTACGCATAGCTGAGTGGTCTTGGAGTATTTGTGAATATTGTGAATGTGTATCTTTTTGTTAAAAAATGTGTTTAAAATATTTTCCAAGTTTAATTTGTATTATTCGAGCATAAACGATCGAAAAACTACGAATACTAGAAAGAAGATAATTTCCTAGTAGCGTCATCACTGCGATAAGAAAAACCACACGTATCGATTACAACCGAAAGAACCTCATTACCAAGTCAAAATGATACTTAAAAATCGATTACAATAAATGACAAATTGAGTAGAAAATGACTGAATAGTCCATCAGTCTCGACTCATTGGTCCGATTAAGTTTTTGACACGGCTCGTTACTTTAATTGTTTCACGCTATAAATCTATTAGTTGAGATGGAACTGTTTGTGAGGTTTTTTAAAAAAGCTGAGTGATTTAATCGAAAAGGATTTTTTCATTTCTTACTTATTGAAAGGATTGCTAACATTGGGATTTTTTTTGTTAGTACTAAGTGGTATAACGGTGGGAGGTGCTTCTGGTTTTCATTATCCAGATTTATATAAATCTTTAAAGATATCAGGGAAGGATATAGGGAACACGAGAGATTCGTAAGGATTTTGTTATCAAGTAGTATATAACGATGCCGCTTTCAAAATTATGAATTACATCCTTTGTGTGGCCATTGCAATTTGCGAATTCAATTCAAGCAGCAGCGGTTCGAAGCGATTCAGCCTAGATACAGATATGATACCAAAATAAAGTCAGTAAACACAAAAAAAACTTCAATAACTTAACTTTTAGCGATCCAAGGCATAGCGTGCCGAAATTCATAACCTCCGGGGTTATTAGGCCATCGACCTGGTGGCACAACGGAAGTTACGAGCAGATGCGAACCATAATAACCGTCAACACTTCTATAGGTAACCTCATGTTGTAATATGAATGGCTTAACAAGATACGAAACTGTGACCGTAGGTATATGTGAACCTTTACAAAGGCTGCCGACGAGTTGCTGATTGGATCGTGAAAAGGTTGATGTAGTTAACGCCTACTTCATTACGCGATGTTTGGGAAGCAACGTTCGTATATTGAAGTAAGTTCTTTAAGGAAAGTATAGACATACAATGCATTTTGAAAGGGACTTCGAATTCCAAGAATAATATTTGTACGAAGTCGAAAAATTCAACAGATCTTTTTCAAAGCTATCTTTGAAATTAACACAAAAAAGCCAAACTAGAATATTTACAACACAAAGTAAACGAAATTGCTAAAGCTATCGTTAAATCTAAAGTGGTCTTAGCTTCTGAAAAAACAACCACTACAACCAGTTGCAAAAGAATAAATAAACATACGTAAGTATCATTTAAATTCAAGAAAAATCATATATGAGTCAGACAGGCAGATATCGGTCGACATATTATAACATTATATATGATGATATTTATCGAATGAGTAAAGCTGAACAATTTACGAGCACCTTCGATTGTACATCCACTACAGTTAATATGGATCTAACCTCGATTTAATATTGTTCTATGGCATAAATCTTAGTGTTCCTTGTAAAGGACAAGTAAACACTGACGAGATCGCAGTCATGGTTCCTCAAAGATTCTTGATCGTTAGTACGGCCTCATGAACTAGTAGACATCTGTCTACAAAAGAAGGATATTCTTTAGGGTTCGTCTACATGTTCTCAGTTTCTGAATTCCATGATAACTTCTAAACATCTAATCTGATTTCGCGTTGGGTATTGTCCTTACACTTATTAGTGACATAGGCTACATTAAATTTGCAAATAAATATAAAATCTGACAATTAAATAGAGCCTTTGTATCAATATCCCAATGGTGTTTTTCATTTTTGACATGCTAGTTACAGTTCAAGATGACATTTCCCAAATTAAATTAAATACAGCCATGAACAGAAAACTTTTATGAACACTAGAGACTTTTAATGATTCACATCGTTTGTCGGTGGTTACCATCGTTTACAATGAAATGAAAACGATTCAAAGACATAAAAAATGTTGTCGCACAGAAACATGAATTAAAAATAAAGCAATTGAAACAGCTGCCTGGAAGACAAACGAGATAAATGTATTAGCCAGTGAGAGTGGTTTGGTTGAACCTCTTATATACGATATATACAAGGAAAGCACAGTAGAATAAGTAGATGACAACCGAACATGCTGTATATTAAACCAAAATAATGCAACATTTTCAGAGTGTTGTCTACGTTCAATGCTACACTTACGATATAATAAAAAGCACAGAACTCATAACCAAAACAAATCTAAGCATGCAAAGCTCGGGTGCGCGCGCGCCGGTGACGTCACCGCGTTCGCGCGCCGCGCAAGCGCCTCGCGGGCCGGTTTTTAGTTCAAGAGCAGAGACCGAGGTCAGCCCTGCCATGATCTTAGCACATACGCTACATTCCCGGTAAACGGCAATCGCAATGCAATGGTTATCAATGGTATCATTAATTTCTGGATGAATCAATCGTTTTTTATAGGTGTAACGAACATACGTATTACAACTATCTTTTTCCTCGCAGTTCCTACCACGAGGATGTCAGTATTTAAACCTTCCCTTGATATTTTACTGTAAAACCAAGTCTCTAAAAATCTTAAATCCATCTTGGTTCATGCTATTACCAACTAAGCTATCGTACAAATCATTATTGATAAGCTGTCACGGTCATGCCTCGAAAATCTATACGTGCAAATATTGGACCTTCCATATCTAAATCCTTGACCAATTCATTAATTGATTGTCCTGCAAATTGGGCTCGTTTAACACCTGCGACACCTTGAACCCCCACAAAAGGAGGTATGTACACATCCATCATATTTAGAGCCGGCATTGTATGCTAATGTCTGGGTGACCGCGGCTCGGCTTAAACAAAAGTGGTGATGACGTGACAAAGCAAATAAATAGTCTCTCAGATGATTTCTATTAACTATCGGTTGAGTCACTGTGCATTGCTTCGTCTATAATGCTGAGAGCATCACTGGGTGAAATAATGCCATGACTAAGAGCCGTGAGCTTGGTGTAAACAATGTAATTGGCCAGTAATTATAACAGCAAGGTATATTTAATCAGCATCTTAGGTGTTCAAAGTTGTTTCCATAATTACACGTTTATCTTATATATTTTCTGAAATCTTGAATCGGCGAATCTCAATACGTTATATTCCACAACAGGCTTTTGGATTTAACTATCTTTTAGCTGTCACTATTGCAAAACCGTCCGCCAAGTAACATGGTTGTGTAAAATACAGTCTCCATGAATTCTATATGTTTAGGAAATTCCGTTCACGCAACTAATTGAAGTTCTTACAACAATGCTGGTGATACCGATACATTGGAAATAATGAATGACTTCATTAATACCGCAAACGTTACTACTCTAGTAACTACGAGGAATGAAGGACAGGTTTTTCCATAGTTTACACATGCTGCCCCTATAGACCAAGTGAAATATCATTCAGCGATAACATTGCTAGAAATTGCGCAAATGTTTGAAGGTGACAGGTTACAGTCAAGTTACTTATCGAAAAGAAATATACTTTCTATACATATTCCCTTTTTCTATTGACTCCTATGATTGTAAATTGGCTAGATGGAATACAGGGGCAGATTTACGAAGATGTAAGAGAAAAAACAATCACTGTGTCTTGTTATGGATAGCTTATCGAACTACCTTGTTCATGTTACCCACAGAAAGGCAATTACAACAAGAGATAAATACAGGGACATTTTTGATATCTATAGCATTGTCTCCAAGTGCTAACTATCTATTAAAGATGAACACTTTAGATTACGAGAACGGCGAATATCGCGACAACAAAACACTCGAATAAATTAACAATTTCTCATTCCTTATGTAGTCTTCAAGTAGTCAATTTATAGATACAAAAAATAATACTCGCCATTCGCGACGGATAAAATATAATAAGGTATCACCTAATTATTTAAATTACCGCTTTGTGAATTTGTACAGCTTCATCGACGTGCGTATTTCATAGCCTACTTAATAAGCTTAAGTTTTGCTACTCCTAATAACAAGGTCTCGTTCATTTAGCAAGGACTTGAAGCCACCAAGGAAAACCTAAATCCAGCCAACTTGAATGTAAATTTTTTGCGTCGATAGTTTTAAGGGAATTTCTTTAAGCTGTTAATCCAATACGAAATGAGGGGATTATCCTTTGACCCTATTGCAAAAAGTAATGTGATTAGAAACTAAAGCTAGCAAAATCTGATGTCACTTTTTGTTTATTTATAGAAAGATTAATAGGTCATATAAGATCCTTCGTTGGAAATAAAACAGAAGCAGTGTAGAAACAGAGTGGTGGAGTACAGGTTCTGTGATGATGCCGTACATATTCCATAGGAACAGAAGGTTTCATATAACAACAGACAAAATATCTAGGTGATCAATTCCAGTTGAAACAGACTCCAGCTGAACTTACTGCACTATAAAGGCTTTTCCTCTTACGTCATAATTCAACAATCCTCATTGAAATGAAACGACTTTTACGGATTTTATCGCGGTTTAATTTTTGGTTTTAGTTCCAAAAATTAAACCGCGATAAAATCCGTAAAAGTCGTTTCATTTCAATGTCTAACATTCGCGTAAACCTAAGAAACCACTACTCAACAATCCTCGTAAAGGTATAAAACATAATCAATATTTACTCACACACTGAGTAATATTAGGTGACAACAATGAGTCACAATCTCGTAAAACCATATATCGTGTTTCCTATCGCATATTATCGCTTGTTGAATTATCAGACGATATGGAAAACGTTTTAGCCAAAGCCGGGACGACGAAAGATACCTTCGGTGTTATTGTTATGCAACCAAAGGTTGTCTTGTCAGCTGGACGGCCCTTGGAGAAAGAAAACGTCAATGTTTTATGAACACAGTTTTGTAGTCGAAATTGAATTGATTGTTTTGTTTTGTTATATCAACGAAAGCGAAAACATTTTTTTATCCCGCCTGGAACATTCTTGAATGCACAGCAACAGTGTGCAAACATCAGATATATAAAGCTGAGCCTAATTTAGTTGAATATTATACATTACCATAATAATTCAATAAACACCAAATTTAATTGATGAGTCAGGTGTTAAGTAACTACGTAGCTGATAGCTGATATAAAGAAAAAAAAAACAATATCTACCAGACAAATCCTTGGCACTAATACAAAACGATACAAGAAGATAAGATACTCTGATTTTATCTGAAAGGAAATATTGAATACCTATGATAAACAGTTTACGAGTTCGTGTTTCCATATTATGTAGTGTTGAAACTCTGTCCTCTAAATGTTAAAACACTGCGCTCAAACTATGGGATACGTTGAATAACTTCCTTTCGGTTGCATCACGTTTTCCCTTCATTATTAAATCAATGATTTCTTCCAAAAATAACGACCCATTTTAGAAAACAAGGAAGCCGGTTTGTTTCACTTGGCCACCCGGATCAAACTAGCTTTGAATTTATATCCATAATTTGGTTTAGTGATGCAATAAGTTTGTCGGTGGATAAGAATAGACCGCCCCATTTCCTTCGGATGTCGTCGGGCGGAACCAAGCGTAATATACTGAACCATTTGGATCTGAAGGATGTCCTCGTCCACCGATTTCTATATGAAAATTACTAAATAATCCAATTGGTCAGGCAATCGTAGTAACTTCGAAGACACTGTACGGTTAACAAAAGCCGATGTTGATGCGACATGTATACCTATTGGATTTAACTAGAGGTTTGCAATATGCATAGTAAACATCCTCCACGGAGACCTCTAAGGTCTTAGATAAATATCATAAATCGACTTCTTTGATCAATAATAGCAGATCTGAAGACTGTTTTCGTAACATTCCTTCGGACGATTTGCTGATTACAGTTCCAGACTGAACTGACTGATCTGTTCTGGACTGGGCAAGCGATCAAAGATAAAACCAATATAAAACAACATTTTCCTACAACCGCAGCAAAGAGGCGACGCGACGTCCAGTCTTGCTAGACGATTGGGCAATGCGCGTGAGCACGGGTGGTGCATACAAACACGTGCTTACCGACGAAGGGAGAAAGCGTGTCATCAGCACACTGCACGCTCCTTGGACCACACAAGTTCTTGTATTACAAGTGGCCATCTACATTGTCATTTGGATCGAGGTACTAAGTAAAGTTAGAAGCTCTGTAAGAATTGTCGATCTCTATTTTTTTTTACGAAGCTTTTTGAAGATATTATGTCAGTTGGACTGTTTGAATATCTTATCAACAGATGGTGTGCTGATTTCAATTTTGTTAGGGAGCGAAAATGCTTTTAATTTCTACCTGCTGAATCGACTGATTCTAGGATCTATATTGACAGTTGAACGAGCAGTGTTCTACAGAAAAATGACCGAAGGAAACCGTCTTTCAATACATAAACTCGCATCAGGAGCCTTTACAAAGCTCGGCTATTTTCTTCCTCCGAGTAAACGGTATCTTACCAGGCATTACAAATGTTATTTAAATACAATAAATATTTTACAACAGGTTAGCCTGTAGTAAAATATTTATAGGTTTGCCCGTTAGCTAAACACCTGTGTCTATCATCGTTTGATTACGCAGACAGATATTTACCTTTTATATTTATATTACACGCAAAGAGGAAAATATCAATCACATTTACAAATGAATAACATGGTCCTAATTAACTGTGGCCGTTAAAAACGTTTGCTTTACGCTTTTCAAAGATTAGTCATGCTGCCTAATTTATAATAATGATCTCGGAAACCAATAATACAGCAATATTCTTTACTAGCTTACGCCCACGTCTGCACCCATATAAATAAATTCCTTCGTTTTGATTGCCAATAAATATTCAGATAGACAATATGAATATCATATATTTTTGGTAGCATATTAATTTCGGAATATTTGCTACAGTTCATTAAGGCAGATTTCAAAAAGGACTTTTCACGAAAGATGGTACGATGATATCTTATGTTTTTTAATTCCATCTAAATCGGTTCTCCGGTTTAGACGTTACGACGTGACAAACACAACATCATTACGGATAATCTATTCAAGATCATTCGCAGGAAGACTGTTACATTTGTTAAGTAGAATTACGTCACTTCGAGTGAATCACAAAAATGTTTATATGAATGTTTGTATGTAGACGCTTATTACAAGTCTGTATGATGAAAGAGGCGGAACATCTGGCTTGGTAGGTCGTGTTCAAAGAGTATATTGTTCAATATCAACCGGGTATCAATATGGTCGGGTTTGTTTGTTTACTTCCTTGAATTTCTGAACACTTTTATATTATGTTGCTAAATTAAAGTAGGTCGAGACGAAAATTGCAAATAGCTGAAAATTATATTAAAGTTTTTTTAGGAGATTTGAAACCAAACGTAGAAAACGGAAGTAAATATGTACAATCAAAAAAAGTTAATCGGATGCGATTAATATCAAACATGGCAACAAGTTCATGCCATTGACAGCTGACATTGAAACTTTTAAAAACAAAATAGTTACGTGACTAGAATCGGCACACTGACTTACCGGGTCACACACACACACATTAACAAGTAGGTATAATATGTCTTGAAAATATTCATATCACTTTCCTTAGTTCGGAAATGCGTCTCGTACGTTCGCGCCATTTCCGCTGCGTTCCGCGCGTCCTTGCCGCGGAAAATGTAAGGAAGTGGGGTTTCGCGGTATTTTTAGCTTAGAACTAACATGGCGTCTTATTATAGGCAATAGGTATACAACCAGTTTTTCTTGCGTGAGTCATATACGAATAGAAATAGTTAAGTTATGATGTTATGTTATACACGTGTTTTTATTGTTGTACTATGAAATAAGAGTTTTATTTTTGTTGGTATGAATCAACTTTCTTTTATCCGTTCTGTGCGTTTAGGACATCTCAGTCGCCGCTTGGAGCTCCCGTGAGGCGTGCTTGTCAATGCGGTAAGTGTCACTGATTTTGAACTATAACGACCGCGTGAGTCAAAATGACGCATGATTATCTTTTACGTGACTTTTAAGATTTAACTCATACGATAATTATATTGTTATTTCATGTTCTACTTACGTGATAACTTATTATATATATATTTTCTTGTTATAGATATCGTGACTAATATATAATAAAATGGGTAGTTCTTTAGACGATGAGCATATCCTCTCTGCTCTTCTGCAAAGCGATGACGAGCTTGTTGGTGAGGATTCTGACAGTGAAATATCAGATCACGTAAGTGAAGATGACGTCCAGAGCGATACAGAAGAAGCGTTTATAGATGAGGTACATGAAGTGCAGCCAACGTCAAGCGGTAGTGAAATATTAGACGAACAAAATGTTATTGAACAACCAGGTTCTTCATTGGCTTCTAACAAAATCTTGACCTTGCCACAGAGGACTATTAGAGGTAAGAATAAACATTGTTGGTCAACTTCAAAGTCCACGAGGCGTAGCCGAGTCTCTGCACTGAACATTGTCAGATCTCAAAGAGGTCCGACGCGTATGTGCCGCAATATATATGACCCACTTTTATGCTTCAAACTATTTTTTACTGATGAGATAATTTCGGAAATTGTAAAATGGACAAATGCTGAGATATCATTGAAACGTCGGGAATCTATGACAGGTGCTACATTTCGTGACACGAATGAAGATGAAATCTATGCTTTCTTTGGTATTCTGGTAATGACAGCAGTGAGAAAAGATAACCACATGTCCACAGATGACCTCTTTGATCGATCTTTGTCAATGGTGTACGTCTCTGTAATGAGTCGTGATCGTTTTGATTTTTTGATACGATGTCTTAGAATGGATGACAAAAGTATACGGCCCACACTTCGAGAAAACGATGTATTTACTCCTGTTAGAAAAATATGGGATCTCTTTATCCATCAGTGCATACAAAATTACACTCCAGGGGCTCATTTGACCATAGATGAACAGTTACTTGGTTTTAGAGGACGGTGTCCGTTTAGGATGTATATCCCAAACAAGCCAAGTAAGTATGGAATAAAAATCCTCATGATGTGTGACAGTGGTACAAAGTATATGATAAATGGAATGCCTTATTTGGGAAGAGGAACACAGACCAACGGAGTACCACTCGGTGAATACTACGTGAAGGAGTTATCAAAGCCTGTGCACGGTAGTTGTCGTAATATTACGTGTGACAATTGGTTCACCTCAATCCCTTTGGCAAAAAACTTACTACAAGAACCGTATAAGTTAACCATTGTGGGAACCGTGCGATCAAACAAACGCGAGATACCGGAAGTACTGAAAAACAGTCGCTCCAGGCCAGTGGGAACATCGATGTTTTGTTTTGACGGACCCCTTACTCTCGTCTCATATAAACCGAAGCCAGCTAAGATGGTATACTTATTATCATCTTGTGATGAGGATGCTTCTATCAACGAAAGTACCGGTAAACCGCAAATGGTTATGTATTATAATCAAACTAAAGGCGGAGTGGACACGCTAGACCAAATGTGTTCTGTGATGACCTGCAGTAGGAAGACGAATAGGTGGCCTATGGCATTATTGTACGGAATGATAAACATTGCCTGCATAAATTCTTTTATTATATACAGCCATAATGTCAGTAGCAAGGGAGAAAAGGTTCAAAGTCGCAAAAAATTTATGAGAAACCTTTACATGAGCCTGACGTCATCGTTTATGCGTAAGCGTTTAGAAGCTCCTACTTTGAAGAGATATTTGCGCGATAATATCTCTAATATTTTGCCAAATGAAGTGCCTGGTACATCAGATGACAGTACTGAAGAGCCAGTAACGAAAAAACGTACTTACTGTACTTACTGCCCCTCTAAAATAAGGCGAAAGGCAAATGCATCGTGCAAAAAATGCAAAAAAGTTATTTGTCGAGAGCATAATATTGATATGTGCCAAAGTTGTTTCTGACTGACTAATAAGTATAATTTGTTTCTATTATGTATAAGTTAAGCTAATTACTTATTTTATAATACAACATGACTGTTTTTAAAGTACAAAATAAGTTTATTTTTGTAAAAGAGAGAATGTTTAAAAGTTTTGTTACTTTATAGAAGAAATTTTGAGTTTTTGTTTTTTTTTAATAAATAAATAAACATAAATAAATAGTTTGTTGAATTTATTATTAGTATGTAAGTGTAAATATAATAAAACTTAATATCTATTCAAATTAATAAATAAACCTCGATATACAGACCGATAAAACACATGCGTCAATTTTACGCATGATTATCTTTAACGTACGTCACAATATGATTATCTTTCTAGGGTTAATCATAATTCTGTTCAATAGTTACAAAGACCCAATGAAGATTTGTTTTTCTATTTCATATTAATGATACCATAACTTTAAAGGAGGAAATAAAAGCATTTCCCAAAACCGTACTTAGTAGTGTTAAACAGCATATAAAACCGTCTATTTTCGTATAGCCGTGTCATTTCCAGCCATCGAGTCCCACCGGTATGTGGATGTCATAATGTTTATAAATACTATCGTCCTCTTACTCTAATACTCAAGGATTATAGGATTTATTTTGAGCGCTTTTATATCGCACCGTTTGTCACGACTGTTTTCTTTTTTATTTCATTTGGCTCACATTTCATCGTGTAATTTTCGTTAGTGAACAAAAAAGTTTATAGCAATAAAGTAGATGGTATGCTGTTAAAAAGCTGCAGTGCGCACGCTGCAGATTTTTCGTTCAATTTCGTCCTGAAAGAGACATCTCAGTAACAATTTGAGGTTTGGAATAGTGCCCAGAAATGATAAAATCTCACTACTATGAAACTTTTGATAGGCGAAATGTATCTATGGAATCGGATGGACCTTATATGCATTTATATAGCTATGCAATTTCAACGGAATTTGTACAGTGACTTGAGATACATAAACACATTTGATGGGCTCTTCACACCCACTTCCTACGTAACCGTACATTGTATGGCCCTGTGGGTCTACCACTATCTCTAAAGCTCAGACTCTTGTAGTTGTGTGAGCGAGATGGCGTATTACATTTTGTAGAGCGGCGTCTCGCTTTTACATCTGCAATATACTTACTCTGAGACGTGATAGCCTCTGGCCTGTAATATACAAAGCTTCGTCATCAGCCGCGATCTTGCGGTCTGCTGGCCTTTATCACTGGCCATAAACAACTACAAACGCGAGTGATTACCACGTCATTTGTAAATCGAATTAATTTCAAATTAAGAATACGCCGCCATATTGGTCTATTAACGAGTTGAATTGTGCATTTGTTTTAGAAATTGACTTAAATTCTTACATTGCGTTTTAAAGTTTTCAAACTTTGAGAAATCTATTTATTCAAATATTTTAAATTAAAACTTATTCAGCACTCAATCTTGCCACAATAATTTAACATATTTTCCTTATGATATTGTAATGTATTGACCAAATATACGTTCCATAACAACAGCCTCAATGCAAGCAATAGCAAACAAAAATCTATTTCTCGACACGTACGTATTAGATAACTGTATTTCCAAGTCACCGTAGTAAAAACTGCGTTCTCCATCCACCCTGTATACTGTCAACGTAATCGCTGAGCATTCGCACAATCAGCACGAAGGTGAGGTGCCACCGCTAGATTAGCGAGGACTAGACGAGGCGAAAAATCGTGCGATTACAATACATTGCTTACGTGCACAGCTGTTGCATGCTAAGTGATATGTCTTTACCAGCAATGTAACCTAACTCATGCGACATTTTACGATTATCTTAAATGAGTCTGCTGGTCATTTGTTAATGGATTTAGCATTTAGTTGTCATGTGTACAAGTTTCTATCGGTGACGTGACACTTTAAAGTCGTTGACAATGAGGTTTGTGAGGTACATTAAAAAGAGTTATAGTTTTGGCCCGAGGATCATTTGGGTCGTTAAGTTTGTTTTACACTTTGCTAATGGTTTTTACTGATGACAAGAAATTGAGACCAACTTAGTTTAGGACAAATGTATGATTAGAATTACCTACATCTTCAAAATTAATTAACATTCTCTGAGCAAGAGGAAATGCGTTTGCATAATCGTTACTATGCCCCTACCTGCAGATCAAAAGTTATTTATTTAAATGAGGCTACTAGTTACAACACACAGATTCACCCACCATTTCTCGTTTTCCAGATACTTTTAATATAGAAGCAGCACCATGTCTTTTCGGTTACAACAACTGTAATAAAAATTAACGTAAACATGTTCAAATTCGAATCACATTAATCTTTATACAGTATGATAAAGTCATTATAACGCCCATTTATCTTCCGCTCATCTCGCACTCCCACCGCACCTTATGACCCGGTCAGTGACCCCGCTAATGTCTCAAGCACTTATTGTTCATTACGCCAACACGTGAGCGAGACAACAGATTCGCAACGTGCCTTAGTTTTTTTACTTGCGACGATATACGTTATTAAAGGTACATACCATTTATTCTACATCGCATTGTTAACCTATGTTATGTCTAAACAAATTACACAGTTTTTTCTCTGCAATATCCTTTAGAGATAGCCGGGGACAAATGATTCTACGAAGAAAGATGCCAAACTAAAAAGGTTTCATTCGGATATCATCATCCAAGTGAGTAAACTGACATATTCTCTAAAGAAGTATTCCGACTGTTCATGTGAAGAAGAAAGCTCAACAAATCAATTTCTACGGAAATAGTTCTGAACATCATTGATAAGTGTACTCTAAGTATGACGGAGACGAAAGCCCACAAAAAAGAAACGCGTAGTTTACAATTTTACACTCACATTTATAACACGTTAGACCCGTTCCAATATCTGGACTAGCTTTATATGACACAGCATATTAGCTCTGAATATTCGGCGTAAAAAAAATTACCAATCCCAGAATATCATTAAAAACTTTAAAAAGATACAGTCGCAGGACAGTTAATGAACCCTTTGCAAATTCTTGGATCAAATTAGAGGTAAATCTGGAGTTGAGCCAAATAATAAACACATAAACGAACAAATATGTATGAAGAATGTAATAAAAGAGATTGATGCGGTAACGGTAAAGTCAACAGTACGTCAGAGGTAAGAAATGGTTTACAAAACTCGACCTTACAGACATGCGATTAGGAGCAATATATTGTAAATGACTAGCACTGATGTGAGGTAGGCTGTACGTGAAGAGCCCAGACTAGCCTATAGGAATTTGTTGATTGCGATTACTTTATGATTTATGTAGTTACTCAATATTAGATGTTGCGGTCATTGAAATTAGATCAGTATTCACCTGCCTCTATGGTTTAATGGTCACAAAAATCAATCAGTGGTGGTCACTCAGTGGACTATGAGAGATAGGTTGTCATATGTTTGGGCAGACACTAGTGCATTCTAATATCCTGTGCCATCGGCTGCATTCACTTTAGATTAGCCTTTAAGAATAAATTTTGGTGCAGAAAATAAAAAAGGTAGTTATGGTGAAATTGCGCATTTTTTTTTTTTTTTTTTTTTTATAAATAAATGCGGACAACATCACATACATTGTTCTGAACCCAAAGTAAGTTGCTAAAGCACTTGTGTTATGGAATTCAGATACAACGAAGGTACCACAAACACCCAGACCCGAGACAATGTAGAAATGTGAATTTTTACATTGACCCGACCGGGGATCGAACCCGGGACCTCAGAGCTAGCGACACCTTGAAACCGGTGCGTACGCCACTCGACCACGGAGGTCGTCATAATTTATTGGAAGACATACCTACTGAACTACATACCTACTCTTTTACCAGTTAAAAAGTACAATAAATTAGTCATTCTTGCTTGCGCGCGCACTCGACCGCTTACCACAACACATGTTCATAATAATACATAATAAATTGTACAAACAGAATTCTAGTAGGTTAAGTTTACATTTAGGTATTTCCTTAATATGGTACATTGAAGCAATTCTCGCCTTTTGTTGACATTCGTCACGAGGTTAATGCAGGTCTCGGCTACACTATGAATCTGGATTCCAAACGAATACATAGTATGACATATGTGTGATAAGCTCAGAGCTTACTCCATAGGGATATAGGGATGCGTGGTTAGAGATTACAACGAAGGTGTCTATTAAACGTTTTTAAACGTCATTTGTAAGAGACGGATGTGACAGAGATAAAGTGACAACAGACTAGCATTTTTTTTACCGAATAACGTAAGTGAATAAGGTGGTTAATACGACTGGTATCGGCATCTTGCGTCGTCTTACGCTAGAGCCGTAGAGGAAAATATCCCACCGCACAAATGTCTAGAATAGCCAGACTCTTGTTTTTACAGAGAAAAATATTGTTTCTAAACCACATGAGATACAGAAACTCAGCGAGCTGCTTACGAAATTTTGTAGAAATTGAACAACATGATATATGATAAAAGGACGAGCTAAATCAGAAACCTTTTAAGATCTTCCAGGTATTCTTTTAGGAATATATTTAATCTACGACCACAGAATAAAACAGTCTCATCTTTTTTTGGCATTGGATATTACAATTTCTGCCAATTCCCTACCGGTCAGTATCAGACATCGCCATTATTATCGAACCTTTTGATAGCTAATCGATAAATGGCAAGATAAGGCAACGCCGCAGTAACAAAACAACATCATATAACATTGAAATTTACATACATAATACCACCATTTTTACCAACCTACTCACATAGGAAAATATGTAGGAATAAATAATATTATTTAATTATTATCATTCGTACGTACTTCATGACGTAAGTTTTACGTCTTTGATACACCAGAATATAATAATAATATAGAAACGGATGTTTTCAGGAGTTTCCTCTAATTATTAATTTTATTAATCTGAAGCAGAAACCACTCGACGAACATTAGCAGAGTTATGAGATATTTCTATTGAACAATTTTTTGGATAGATGCAATTAATCACTTTTTATAGATGTTGCCCAACCAGAGTAACAGTCCAAGGCTAGAAAAATATCGAACAACGTAATAGCGATAGATAAACTTTGGTCTAGATGCTAATTCACAGTTCTTGACTAAACATTGCTCAAAATCACCTACACCAACTGCCCTTAACCCCATAAACAATAACCCCTATAACTATTGAAAGAAGCATCGTATGATTTGCAAACCGATGATAAATCAGCTTTCTCATTAAAACCAGAACCATCTTACCAGACATACACATGTGAAATTAAGTTGATCGCTTGTAAAAAGGTTCGTCACGATCCCCGCCCACGCGCCGCGGTGACCTTTCACAGTGAATCAGAGCAGAAAAACACTTTTGTGTACCAAAAAGAACAGACAGCACTTCAGACTGTAATGTCGTGAATAAATGTCACGTGTTCACAAAGTTTATTGCGCTGGAGATTTGAAAGGGCAGGATTGGTGAGAAGTTATCTTGGAGAAGGAACTTCAATGCAAGACTACGATCCCTATGATTTTGACTTCCAGAGACACGTTCCAATTTATGAGTCTGGAGTTTCTGTAGCTGCTTGAAGGTTAAAGTCACTTGTATTTGAAAGGCCACAGGACGAAACTAGACGATTTTATAGAGCTAGTTATTCTTCTGTATACATTTAATTTAATTGATTACTTCCACTTTTTTGTATAATCTTCTTCGGTACAATTACGAAGAGAATATCAAACAAATCCTCAAAACATGCCAAGTCTCTTTTAAGACTTACATGCGTCTAGCGATAACTGTGTAAATTCTCAAACCATCCATATACAATTGCACAAAAGATAAATAAATTCTTCACAAATGAATACTATTTACAGTAAGTACATCCTTTATACTAATACCTAATTGTTATTACCAATACCCAATCAATATATGTTTGAAGTGATATTAGAAGTGTGATTGATAGTCCATTACTTGGTAATTGGTGACGAGGTACATATATCACTTAAGCACTTCTTAACAAAACATAGATAAATAGTACATTCCTATTGGGAATTTTAGTCACGGATCCTCAAGTGTGTTAGCAAAACGATCATGACATATAGGCGACAGGGTTGTCGCGTGCCAGTTACTTCGTATATTACCATCTCATTGTATACCGAAGGCATTATTGTCATTAATGGCCTTTGAAATCCCTATATCGTGTACTTATTGCTTGATACATGCCAGTCTCGTTTCATTCTATCCATTCGGGTAACTCAGGATATTGTTCGAGATAAATTTTGAAAGTTATTTACGCCCAGACGACCAAGTATGGGAAATTTTGATATTCAGCTGAAACCAAGGATAAATAAATACTCACCCTACTTTTGACAAACAGTAATTCTATTCAAAACTGTGATTACCTACACTTATGATACTAGGTACAATGCACTAGATAGACTAAGGATGCTTGTAGAGTTCGAACGAAACCAAAGTCACGCGCTTGACGTAATCCTATTGTATAAAGATAATTAACACGGCTAACAGCTAAATGGTGTTAGAAACGTGATCATGTTTATTTATCTCAGTAAACAGTTTTTGTTTAGCTTTAGTATGTACCTGTTGCAGTTTCTAGTACTTACCTACTTAACTGCTCACTGCTTGAATTGCCATAAAAATGACGAAATATTACAGAAAAAGTTGTAGAGTAGAGTATTGATACAGCGGCTCAACTTATCTTTATTTATTTTTTTAATAAAAAACGTTCAACTTAAATATTTATGACAATAAGAGATTGAACCCACCAATATAATACTTTTTTTTTCAATAACCACCACACAGCTTTTTAATTGAAAAAAAAATATCAACCGACGACGGGAATTAAATTGGCAAACGCCTGACTATTCCAATCAACCTAAAACTACCCCACCCACTCTCTTTTATTTCGAGGAACCTTTAATAAATATGGTATTTACCATTAAAAAAAAAACTCACACGCTTATATTAATTGAAGAAATCTAATCAGGCAGCGAAAATCAGGAACCTTTCATATTAACTTAGAAAACAAGTGAACATACGAGTACTTGACTGTATTCCGATATCAAACATTTAGATCACAACGCGCCCGCTATTTCTAGACAGCGATGCCGGCATTATTACTTAAATAATATTCCATACATGCAAAGCGTGTTTAGTATAACTCGCATAACTTGTAACTAATTCAAACGTACTCAGTTGATACAGCAGTGATGTACTTAACATGTATAATGTAATGGTGTCAATTGTTTTTAAATATCAAGACCCATGTTTCGGCATCGATCAATAAAGGAAACTGCATTCAATACACGGACTGTCATGAAACAAGGAAAAACTATGCTTTGACAGAGACGCAAAGTATGCTTTGGGATTTGAAAAGCTTGTCAAGACCTACGCTAAAATCTAGCAAACTAATTATGTACACCAAATATTTCTGTTACAAAACTAGCTGACACTCTTGCTGGTTTTTCTAAAAACATCAGATTCAAACCAAATTTCATGGTTGATTGAGGGTTTTATTAAGTAGTTGTATCACTTATAGAACAATCAGCTCTTTCGTGTGACGGCTTCGTCGCATAAGTCTTTAATATACTCGTATACATACTTCAGAGCTCCCTGGGCGGTCAAACTAATATCATACATGTTGACAGGCCAATCTCTACGACTGCTGTCGAGTGTCATCTGTCTTCACACGACAATTATCACACTCTGACGCAAAGGGCCAAGATAAAAGTGTGACGGTTCCATCCAGAAATCGTATATTATATAAAACATTGTGTGTCTTTCGAAACTTTTATTATTTTGAAGATGAAGACGATAAGATGATAATCCTCGTGTTACACCGCTTTCTATGTAACGTTATCAACAGATTTGAAAGAAATATGGTAGGCTCTTTCGTTATAGTCTATCTACTAGTTCGTTATCACCAAGCCACAGATTATATTAGCAAATGCAATGCATTTCCTGTGCTTTGCTTATTTTTTCACCGATGAATGACTGGAAGATAGGTAATATTTTACAATTAAATTAAGAAGCTACTTTCTTAGAATGCCAGAAGTATATTTTCTGTTCAAAACCGACAATATCTTAGGCATTCTTGGAACTTTTATGGCACAACCAAAGTGCAGTAATATGCAAACATTCTGCATATGCTAGCCGGCTAACTGGGCCCATTGTCCTTAATTAGAAGCCGGTCATTAGCGGCGACCGGCCAGTCCCCGTGTGTAGCTGTGACGTTTAACTTCACAACAAACTGGTTTCATTCTTGTGGACATTATTCTTAAACACGAGTTTTTAATTGCCTGTACTTATGACGAATAATCTTGAACGGTTGGGTTGGATGCCTAAAATAAATAAGTATTTCCAAAATGATTATTTTATTGCGTTTTTGTCACTGTTTTGTTTCTTTAATTCCTTTAACAGCACAACCAAGTCTTAAATTACCAGGAACAATTTTAAATGAAATATTTTTCCCGAATATCCAATATTGTATGGTAGAGATAAAAACGAGTTTTTGTCAGGCTGTGACATATTGCATCTTCTGCTTGTTGGCTTTGCAACTCCATCAATAAATTTATCATAGTATTCTCAGATCAAATACTTCACTGTTACAACTCGTACTCGGATAATCTCCTCGGCCCTACGCTACCTACAACAGTACGTATAGTGACAAACGTTCCCTCATTCCGCAACTGCATTCCATAGTGTTCACAACAACGAGTGCGTTATTAATAAACCATTAAAGTGATGCGACCTATTTCCTTAATGTCCGCACTCAGTGTGCGTCGTGAAAGTATTTGACAAGTAATAACTGTTTATTTTGGTTAATATTATGACTCCAGTACGATAGTCAAAGATGTACGGCACGACTGTGACCTAGTTCGAACGAATTGAGTCCCATTAAACGGAACTTTGTAATGTTCTTTTAATTTGTAGTGTGTACAAACAGTTTACCGTGGAGGAAAGGGAATTGCTCTAAAGACGACAGACGATTGCGTCCAGATTGCGATTGCTGCAAGTTCTGATAAAAGGGGAACTCTAACATTACGTTACGCTTTGAAAGTTAAGTCTCGTTATTTAACTGATCTTATTGTATTAATACAAAAGTAATTCCCGCCTTGTTTGTCACGTATTCAATGATTAAGCGATGAAATCTTCATAATCCTTGGAACTAAAGCTACAGACAGTAAACAGAAATATTTGTGCAGTTACATTACCTAGCAAGAACCGTTGTATTACAAAATACAACAACCTTTTACCGGCGATTATCTAGATAGCATTATGACAGTCAGACGCGCTGGGAAAATGTTCTATTTTTGCTAGCATGGTGGGAAAATGTTACCTCCCACGGGAAGTTTAAGATATCAATGGATGCCGATTAGGTATGAGAACGGAAGTCGAAATAAACCTACGTCTAAAGTTAGGAATAGTTATTTATTTCTATATTAGCAAAAAACTGTATTGAGTAATAAGAATAAGCAAGTAATATCGCTATAGATTATACAAGTTTATTCAGAATTGCTATCTAAAACCATGTAGGTGTGCTGTCCAGAGAGTAAGAGAGCCAGTGTTGAGGTACATACTATCAAGATATTGACATTTTCGTCTGCGATTCAAACGGAAACACAGTCCAGTAGAAGTTCAACCGGTTCTAAAATCAACTTTAAACTAAATAAGAAGATCGATTTGGACTCATAAATCTCTTTTACTCATTTGGATACATTGGATGCCGTTCGTTGATATAAATCATTTTTTTCTGTTAACTTTCATCACTTTTTATTTAAGCCGGTTGCACAGCACACATGTATGCAACGACCGCGATTCATTAAACGCCTGTTTCTCTTATTGCTGTAGCATATGTGAGTTTGACAGAAAACCCGAGGCATACAGCACGTGCGATGCTGACACATGTGCAATAAGCTTTATACGCTTAATTAATAATCCAACCGCCGATAGTTACCTCAAGGAAAATCACTAAATATTTAGGTAGAACATTTATCTTCAGTAAAGATGCTGTTTTCCATGAGTAAAGCAACTGTATCGCATATTCAATGTTTTATTGTTTGTAAGTTACTTAATCTATACTAATATATCTTACTAATATATAAAGCTGAAGAGTTTGTTTGATCGCGCTAATCTCAGGAACCTCTTGTCCAAATTGAAAAACTCTTTTTGTGTTGAATTGACCATTCATCGACGAAGGTTTTAGGCTATATACCATCAGGCTGCGACTAATAGGAGGGAAGATACAATGGAAATTGTGGACAAAACAGGGCAGGTATAAATCATAATTTATATCTTCTAACACGCAGAGAAGTCGCGGGCAACAGCTAGTAAACTAATAATTGAAGTCCGAAATTTGTGGCTATCCCAGCAATGCTTATGTTCAACATGTAGTACAAATACTATAAATACAAGGTATTTAACGTATCAATTTAATTACGAGTATATAGGTAACTGTAAAAGTTAATAGCGTTCGTAAGTGCCAGCGAAAACATCAAAGTTACTGCTGGTTTTATCGTTAACCTAACCTTACATTTAACATTTTATTAAATCATGAAAATGGCGGCACATGTAAGATGTTGCAGAAATTTCGTTTAATTACGTCGGCACGCCATTGTGCTTAAAGGCAAGCTATAAAATCAAGCCAAAGAGAAAAAGTACTGAGACTACATTTTTTTAAAGCAGCCTTCTAATGTCGAATGGAATTGTTAATTCGAATTTGAACTTGGAATGGCTGTAGGCGCGAGGTCTGTGGTGTCATGAAATCGAGTGAGACGTCAGTGGTATGGCATAGAATAGCTTCCTATTTAATTCATGTGGTGAGTTTACATGCATTGTGAAAAGGAGGTTATAGTAATGTTTATTTTGCGCTATTGTGGAAAATGCAATGAGGCATTTGCGGTGACGACATCATTTGACGTTATTATAGATTATAAACTTTATGTAGGCTATTGTTGAGAAAATCTTCCTACAGAATATTATTTAAATGAAGAAACTGAACTACAACCTTTAAGCCAAAGAAAGGAGTAACGAGAAAGACTTGTTTAACTCAAATAAAAATAATAATAATAAAGTATTTTGAACCTTCTTTATATGTTCAATAATTAGCTGACGATAACGTGAAGTTGACCCTTTATCTCATAAAACTAAAGGCCTTTTTGTCCCTTATTGCAATTTTTCCATGTACAGTGTTCTTTATAGCTCGATAGAGGCATTAAACAAACAATAATACAAGGAAAACTTGATAAAAGGCCGCTCACACACCTTGAGCGATGACATCAGTCACTGTGTCATCGTAGGCTTCCACCATCATACTAAGTTAGAGTAAATAAAGGCGAGACGCGATACATCTATCCTTTTTGGAGGAGGGAATGTGTGTGAGACTAGTAAAGTGGGTCTCTATACATAAACACAATTATTGCAGGAAATACTGACCATGATATAGGAGGGATTTTAAAGCAGGCATATTTGATATCTCTATATGACAAATACAACAATCGTCAAGAATGCAAATATTGGTCAAAACGTTGTTGTTAGATAGGATCAGCTTATTTCGGAGACCGTAGTCTAGGATAGGACGCCAGCCCGCTTTGCGCAGAGCATGCGCGAGCGATCCCGTAGGTCTGGCTCAGGCAGTTGAAGGGGCCCGGAGTGATTCTAGTCGGGGGGAGTCCCGACATATCCCCACGCTGTGCCTTCAGCGTGGATTGAAGTCATTAGCATATCACCCCGGAGAAGTGTGTAAGATAGGACGTAGCACAGGTACAGGTAGAGTCCATTTGATTACTGACGTCAGCCGATAAGAAATTTGCGTTTTCTCAGCTTTTTTTAGCCAATGGTGATATTCTCCAGTTTCCAATAAGCCCACTGGGCTCCTAATGAAGCAAGTTGATGAAGCTTAGTAGTAAACACACATACCTACTTATTGCTATCGTAAATGGGTAAGTACATCAGCAGCAATCGAAGCATCATTAGGAACTTCTAATTTACCTTTATTGAGCCCGACTACTTTTCTCCTCTCTCTCTCTCTCAAGAACTAATGAAGTCGATTACATCTTTTTCATATAATAATGTAAAAACCAATCTTGATTGAAATTTCCAGATGCTCTTTGCTGAAATTGATACGTGACGGGTCCGAACTTACGCCTTCTACACTATCGTGCCGGTATTTCAATCGAGAATCGACGTTATTCCAGTATGTACAGTCTTCCTACTCTGCAACCCTATTAATTTTGCAGTTCACTTCCGAATGTTGCAGACAGGTTTAAATGATTTCGACTCAAAGCTGAAGCACATAACACGATTAATCATCCTTTTAGACGTCAGTAATAGCACGGTGTTAATAGGTATTGTAAGTGCTTAATTTAATCTGATACTTCGCCACAATACTGAGAAAACATGCGGTTCATACCTACGACCCATGGATTTCTGTAGAGAAAGCATACGCTAAAGTGTAGTCATTAACAAGACAGTAACAGACATGTTTAAGTGATCTTGAAACTTCAAACAACTATAAAGTCCCAAAAATATGTGCATAGAATCACGTGGCCGTTATTTTTAAATTTATTTTCGTCATCCGAAATGCATGTTTCTTTTGTACGGGGTGATGACGTCTTGCATGTTAACATATGAAATAAGTAAATAATTAGTGATGATGTGTTTGTTTTTAAGGCGATTAGATCATTGTCGTGGTCATAAGTTTGTATTGTTAAAGTTTTTTTATGTTTCAAGGTGGTTTGACGAGGTTTTAAGGGTATGAAGGTATTATGCATTTATTTTATTTCAGTTAGCTAGTTATATGATTAGCGATGGGTGAAGAAGCAAAAAATTACTAGGGACGGCAGGTGCTACTGGCGCCGCACAAAAAGTATTTTTGTGTTACCATACTTGACTAACGAAAAACGTAAATTATTTACGTATTATTATATAAATATCTGTAGAATATAGATGTTAAGTTATGTAAAATATTATGTTATTCTGGTAAGTAAAATACGAATGCTGTGTTCGAAAATTACAAAACTCAAGCAGAAGGAAACCTGGAACTCTTGTTCAAATGCAATTTCTTTAAGCAATTTTTCCTCCATAATACTTTATATTGAATATCCGCTTTTTTAAAGAAAGAAACAATAATAAATATAATAATCCCATCTTAACAATGAAAAATAATTACGAAACATTGGACAGTGACGAAAACCAAGCAAATTAAGAATACCACAGCAACATGACTTACATGAACACAATCAGCTGTTTCCAAAACAGAAACAATGAAAATTAATTAACAAAGTACAAAAAATGTTCTCTATGAGTGCTTACAATAATTATGTTGTCACTACAACCGCCAAGTAATTAGACAGCTGTCTACTCATACATAGTTTACGAGCTATCTAGTCAAGTCTTATCTTTATGCAAAATCATTAAATTAATTACTAACTTTCCTTTCTTGATATAGGTTTTATATCATTTTTAGTGTTGGTATAAAATGAGTGGCATTCATATAAAAATGTTTTGTTTTACTTAAAACAGCAGACATGTCTGAATGTTTTTTGTATCTAGCCTGTTCTGTCTACAGGATTCATCATAAAGGTTCTTATCGTTTATTTTTTTTTAATATAGTTGGTGCTAAATGAATAAACAACTGAAGATGTGTAAATAAATATTATGCCTATGCTAATATTACTGGACTATGAGTCACTAATGATGTCACATTTATGTTATCTTCAAGTCAATGTAACTTCACTATTTAGGTGAAAAGTTATTTGTAAAACAATGTTATTGTGCGTGTTAACAATAATATTTAAAAATAATGATTTGTGACCTTTAAATATCTTTTTTTTAATGTTTGTTCATACAATTTAATAGTTTATACCTTTTTAAGTGTTACATAAATTTAACTAAAATAAGAGGGTTTTTTTTTTGTTCAAATCATAAAAGTTTTATAAATTCTTATTTTTATTTAAGTTATGTACTTAAATTTATAGATCAATATTCACTATTTTAACTGACAACATGTTTATTATTAAAACAGGTGTAAAATGCAAGGCCATGAAGTATGAAGACATGCCATGTAATCAAATAAAAGTTGTGTGAATACATTTATTTTGAGAACTTATTACCCCCTGTGAAGGTTCGCCAGCATAGAGTGTTTGTATTCTGTTGCGTATCACATGGGTAGAAAGAGCAAAGAATTTATCAACATC
Source organism: Trichoplusia ni (assembly GCF_003590095.1). Lineage (NCBI taxonomy): Eukaryota > Metazoa > Arthropoda > Insecta > Lepidoptera > Noctuidae > Trichoplusia > Trichoplusia ni. Next base: position 13,317,307 of record NC_039488.1, on the reverse strand, counting down.
CTATATTTACGATTTATTTACATTCTTATAATCAACAAAAATAACAAAAACAAACGGAAAAATCGTTGATTCTAATCATGCGATCACTGATAAGTTTTTTCATAGTGGCAGAATAACATAAGGTTGTTGACGAAACATTATGAACTCACCTCAAATGCAAATTTTCAATAAAGGTATCGGCGGTCAAATTGTCCAGTAGGACAAAGTCGGACACACCGACTTCTGGCTGCGTAGCCATCGTTAACGGTTCACTTTGTAATCCACCACAGGAATCAAGTTAATGTTCACACACTATTTAAGTTAGTTAATTTATACGTTTATAAATAATTGTCAACAAACCGTTAAAATAAAAGAACGGAAAACACAACTCCTTCCCTCGATCACTTTGTTCAAACTGACAGTTTTTTTAAATCTATTCATTATGACACACCGATTTAATGTTGCTATACTATAAAATTGTAAGTTCTCTTCGTTCAAAAAGTTAAAGTAGATGATTTCGTGGTTGACTTAGCTAATAAGTTTTACGTAGTTGTAAAAATAAATCGAGTGTATCAAAAATATTTCGGATAATTATTTTACTTTTGACCCCATTCATTGTCAGAAACACGCATTCAAATTCGTTTCCGAACATAGCACACCCAAAACGCCGCCATTTTCCTTGTTGTAGGTGCCTCAAATGTCATAATAATTTCAATTTTCATGTAAAATAAAATTTTCTTTCATTTTTTAAGTTATTTAATAAGTTAATTTAAGTGTTTTGCAACATATTCGTGTGTTATTAAGTTTGCATACTGGTCTCGTTCATGCGCATTATTCTTGTGACAGTGGATCAAGTTAGTCGTCATTTCAAGGATTCTCAATGTCCTACAATGAGGATCATCTTCATAAAAGGTAGCAAGAGCGTTACGCCCACAGAGTGAGGATAAAGCCTATGTTTTTGTGTTCATGCGGTGATGAGAACGCGAAGTGTGGTGAAAGTGCGCGAATATTGATGGGACAATGAGCGATTCTCCAGGCGTGGAGTGGCTCCCTGCGTTCAGCCCTGGCCCGCCACGCCACAGTCCGCTAGGCCCTATACCGCGGTTTCTGTACGAAGATGTGCAGCCGCTCGGCCTGCAGCAGGAAAACAATAACAAAGAGGCCGACCAAAAAGAGAACACGAACAAAATCAAACACGCGAAGCCCGCGTACAGGTAAACGATTTTTCAATGCTAAGAGCTTGAATACTTCCTAATACGTGAGAATGCGTCACTTGTGACCCTTAAAATGATGACTAATAAAATACGTATTTAAATTAGGTAAAATATACATGTAGTAGTAGTCAGTATTATTGAAAATGCTGACACAAGTATTACAAAACAGGTCTTAGTTGCTAAAATGCAATTGCATGGATACTAAGCATATTAGCATCGTCATTTACTTTGATGCCATACCATAGCTATTGATATTCAACATTTGTGTAAATATAGGTAGGTACATTAACCTTTTTGGTAATAACCTTCAGAGAGTAAATAGTGTTCAGAAGTTCATAGAAGTCAACTGGAGTGGCATATATAAATACAAAAACCCATTATAAGGATGATTATGAGTTTATAGCAGTGAAAACATAGGTTGACCATGAAAAGTAATTAATTATCATAGCCCTCTGTGGAATAAACACATACCTCACTTTCAAATAACATTCTGCTTAGCAATCTAACCCTGTGTAAGGCAATCATTATAATAGAAAAATTACCTTTCGAAATTAGAAGCTGACCTTAATTTGAAACAAAATTGTAATTCATCAAAGAAATGATAGTCTTCTTCTATCACAAGGGTATGTAGAGAGACTATATTTTTTACTGTTTAAACGAAACTGTATCTGTTTAGGCCACTGTTAGTTAAATTTCTGAATAACAACATAACATGGAATCTGCTGGTTGGTACTTATTTTTATCAGGATCATCCGAATATTAACTATTTTATGAAAGGCTGTTTTTCTATTCACTATTTTCTGTAACCACAAATTTTTGATCAATCATAAAACTGCAACTGTTCAAATTATGAACATTCATAAACTTCATATTAAATTGTAAAACATTTACATCTATATAGACCAAACAAAAATATACCTTGACAACAATACATAGGATTAGTATTCACAAATCTGAAAGAAGGAATATTAAATTGTTACTTTGAAATAAATGTATGGTCAATAACAATTCTCAGAAAAGTATTAACAATGTGATTGTACCTTCTTGACATGGTTTTTTATCATGGATCAAAAGCCGGCTGTCAGATAAATTGTTATTAACACCAAATATTTGATTAGGCTTGTGTGACGTTGGTACTGTTATCCCTAAGATAAAAACATAATCTATAATAATCTCTATGATATGTATTGATTATTGTATTGCAAATAGGTTAGCAACATTCTTTCTGCTAAATTAATTATTAACTGTTCATGGAACTGTCTTTATGTGTCAGTGAACCCCCTTTTTCAAACAACCATTACTAGACAAGAGTTTTTATAATTTATAAGTTAGGTTCATGGTTGCAGTTTGATATAAAGAGTTGATCAACTTGCCTATGTTGAACAACTTTTTACATGATTCATACTTAATTACTTTAGTCACCTGAACTCATGCCCGTGCCTATCTATGTGATAACACAAGTAGATTTTAAATCATGAATGTATTAAAAATATTGTAACAGCCCTACTGTTGAGTAAAAATAAATGCAATGATAACCATGCTTCTTTTTTTCATACATCAGTAACTTTGGTGCTTTTTTATTTATCCAATAAAATTGTGATACTGAGATGTCTTTTTTACCCGCATTGGATTATTGAATGTTTGATTGAACAAACTTTAACTTAGTCTGAGACAAACAAAGCCTACACTGGGGCTCTTTTTAAGTTTTGCCACAACATGTGTATATGTATGTATTTACCAGTTGTCCCACGCCTTCTTTGCTAGCTAGTCCAGTTTTTGTCTAATCGTTCTTCTTCTGGGGTTAATGTAGCTTTTTAGTAGAACAAGAATTTTCAAAATTGGTTGATATTATCTCCAATCATCACAAACTTTCCTTTTCCACATCATATGATAGTATGATGACAGTATACCTATTTTCCCTTGTTTCCAGTTATGCCAGTATGATACGCCTGGCCATCAGCAGCTCGCCGAACGGCAAAATGACGCTGAACGAGATCTACACATACATATGCAATGCATTCCCGTATTACAAAGAGGCCGGTAAAGGATGGATGGTGAGTAAGACACGAAAAGTGAATGTATAAACACTTTTGAGGATAAACTGGACAAACAATTGTATTAGAATAATGGAACTTTATTTTATAATATGAAGGAAATGTGTATGTGTATCTGTTTTATTTCCCTTTCAGAACTCAATAAGACATAACTTGTCTTTAAACAAGTGCTTCATGAAGGTAGCGCGCAGTAAGGATGATCCTGGTAAGGGCTCGTACTGGGCGATGGACACCAGCTACAAAATGGCGGAAGTGGCTCCTAGACGACGAAGGAGCCTTAGGGTAAGTAAAATCTGCTGTATTACTAATATTAATAGATTTTCTTAAAGCTTAAGCTCTCGTATTTGTATAATTTGTGTAAATATTTTGCGTGCAGATGGCGCCGTACAGCCCCGAGTGCAGCTCCAACAGCAGCGGCGAGGCGGGCGGCGCCCCGCCCCCCGGCGCAGACGCCGCGCCCACTCCGCCCGCCACGCCCACCACCCCCACCACGCCGACAACACCGACGTCGCCCACCGTGCCCGGGGCTATTAAAGAGGAACCTGTTATAAAAGAAGAGCCAGGTACACCACATTCTAATCTCTTATTAATAAATAGGAACTTGTGGCATCGTCCTCTTAATAATCTGAATGATAATTGTTGTTACAGATTCTAAACACACAGACGATGCCCTGTCAGCCCTGATGAACGAAGAGTTGATGACTGACGTCGACATAAGCAGTGGTAAGCATTATTTATCTCTTAATCGTATCTTTCGTAAAAGTTGATGTGGTTTTGGATGTGTTATGAGTGTAAGACAGCGTGATGTAGCATGTGTTGCCGTGTTGTGCGCAGAGCGGCTGTGGTGCGCGGGCGGCGGCGCGCACGTGTGCGGGTCGCTGCGCCACAGCTCGCTGACGGACGACTACGGCAACTTCGTGGTGACGCGCGTGGACTGCGACTGCGCGGCGGGCCCGCCGGCCGCCCCGCCGCCGCTGCCGCCGCCCTACTGGCCCGCCGAGATATTATAACACCCGCCCGCGAGCCGGGTCGCTACCCTCGTCCGTTCGGTTGCTCTTTACCTTCATATCATGGTTTCTTTCTATGTCAATTGTTTTTGTTACTCTATCGTAGTTTTACAGTCGTCCGTTCTTGATGTTTTGACGAGAGTATACTTAATGAAACTTGATGTAGCGTAAGAGAAAAGTATTGAAGCGAGGATTAGATGTTATGGATTGTTCGCAAACGTTTTGATCAAGTTTGAAATATATGTTAAAAAAACTAATATAAATAAAAATATAATCTTGATTATGTATAAAAAAAACTTGTTATAAAAACTTGGTCAGAATGATATTTGCTTTGGATTGTCGAAGTTAGCTTGATGAAGTTATTTATATAGGGAATAGGAAATGTGTTCCAAAAAAGCTTGCCATTTTTGACACGTTTTAAAGTTTACATAGATGATGTGGTAAATGACGGTAGATAGACTAACTGTCGGTCTTATAATAGTCATGACAGTCTTTTTATATAGAAAAGAGATGTATCAATCAGGAATAATTAGAGCATAAAATAAAGCTTCACCTAGTGTGTCATGGTGACTGCAACAAAACTGTAATGTATTTGCACAATCGTTTGAGAGACATCTCCGTTGTTTACTCACATCGCGTTATATTAAAGTACCCTGTAAACACGTAATCTTGTACGTACGTATATTGAAGATTTTACACAAACTGAACAGATGATAATATCGGATCACCAACATATCTGTCACGTATTATAGTGTAGCTGTAGTAAGCTTAGGGATTTGTTGTATTTGTAATATAAGCGTTACATAGGCGTTCCCATGGACCATAGTGCACGCGTTATGGTTTGCTTGCTGTACAGAGTGAGGGCCATTGAATATGCTACTTTCTACTTATTTACACTTCTTACAATATCTATGAATAATAAAATGATTGGATTTGAAGAGGACGACAACTGATTGGGCTATAATCTGCTCAGTGTTCAGTGTGTCGCAATTTTTGAATACTCTTTATCGAGTTCTCCTATCACTTATCTTTAAGGATGGGTCACTTTAATAAACATAATTTTTACGACCCGCTGAAGTGTTTGTGGACAGTTAGTACACTGAACCCATATACATGGTAACAGTGTCGCAGTACTAGAGGCAGCTTATTTAGAACCATTATTAAGGGCTACGCTGAATAAATTTGTATTTGGCTATTCCTATAAACTAATTGATTTTTTTTCGTGAAGGCAGCATATTCAATGTATGAGAATGTTGAAAAAAATATGACAGTATTGGAGCCAGATTGGTGACGAACAGATCTCAGAATGACCAGTATAATATATTATTATAATTAAAAATATATAATATTATAGTGTGCTAATATTTTATAATTTTAACTGTGCATAATGTAATATTAGTTACAAATATTTTAGTTTTAACATAAAGAAATAAATATGAGTTAGTCTGTACGAATTTATAATTTAAATATAAAATATATAACTATTATATGATGTATTTAATATGAAGTCACACGTATATACGTAAATATTGCTTTTCTAGAGAATTGTATATCGGCCTATTGATAAATACTTAAGTTATAGGGCGCGTTGTGTGGTATCGTTGTTATAAAACAATTCAGATATTAAATATCACAACTGGTAATACTCGTATAAGGTGTTGCCAGTCGAGGTATTATTTTATCTTTTGATAGTTGACATTAAAGTACATAATATAATGTATAGATTAATATTTGTATAAAGGAAGGTTACTTAATAATAATATTGAGAGATGTTATGAATTGTTGAACATGTTAATAATTGTTTTATAACAAAGTATCAGAATGATCGCGCTGTTCGGTTCCGCTTGCCTAAATTTTAACAATAATTTCTAGTTTAATTTTTAAGGTGCAAATACGTATTTTTGTGCCATAATATCGTGGGTTGAAGGATGGCATTGAACACTTAGATTTAAAAAGAAAAAAAAAACAACTGTCCCATATCTTATTGAAAAATGTGTTCAAAAAAAGTTTTTTAGAAGTTATACCTACATACACGAGTAACATTAGTATGTGTATATAGTAGTAATTATTTTAATATTAACTGAAACACTTGGGATGTTATGTATTGTAACATTTTTACCCGTTTATAATGATAGTGCGAATGCCACGAATTTTTATATGTAAGTGCTCACATATTTGTAGGTTTTGAGTAATTTGTTCATTATATAAAGCTTTGGTAATTTTACTACACTCACGTGTAGCGGAAATATGTGAGCATTATGTATCTGTGGGAGCAATGACGTCGCTGGACCGCACTCGGGATCGATGCTACACTCGTGCAATAAGCAGGGACGGGGACGAAGCGGTCCTCTCACAATAAATCTTGTTTGTATATGAGAAGTAAAATTAATGTTGAAAAGACACTCTGTTAAACTTTACTGTTTAAATATTGTTAATTTATTTAAATCCTACGTTTGTGGTCCAGCGTGGTGTTTATCATTGTCTTTGTGGTTGATTGTGGTCGATGTTAATCTATACATAGTTAATAAATATATTCAGTTAGATTCCTTTACAAAAATATTGAAAAACACATTGGACGAACATTCCTTTGCCATAGACATGTATTATATAGAGTGTTATTATTCTTTGTGTATTTTTGCTAAACAATATTATAAAGAACAGTGGTCACGTGACATTTGTTTCGCTACCTGCGCTATTTATTTGGACATGAGTTTTAGTATAGTTTATATTTTTTAAAGCTTAATAGGTAGCGAAATCCGTTTTTTTTTGTAGTCATTGTGACGGTCAAAGGAATCTTTTTTTTATATGTACTTTATTATTTTAAATGTTAAAAAAGTAACGTACTTTAGTGATTTAGATTTTCTTGACAGTGTTACGACTTATGACTAATATACTATTACTGTCTCTACTCCAAGACACCTTATTTATTCTAACTTTACAATCATACCTTCATTTGTTATGAAATATGCTTTCCGTCTTTTTGGTCAAATATGGTGTAATTGATAAATCCTGATATGCAATGTTTCAATAGGTATTTAGATAAGGATTACAGCAGTTCAAAGTTTGTGCGACACGTGAGATATATATCAGGAACATTACGAAGCAATATTGTGCTCATCAAGTGCCTTGGAGTAAATACAGACCGCTTGTTATTATGAAAGTGTTCTATTTTTGCAGCTCTACATTATAATATTGTTTCATTGGAATATTTCATGAAATCCTGCCACACGATGATAAAATATATTTAAATATTATGTAATAAATCCTGTACACTTTCACAACAACAAGCAAATACAATCAGATATTAACGATTTATTTTTGAAACGCATAATTTGATACAAACATAATAATTAAAACATTCTTAAAGAGGTGCATTGAGTTATTTGCCATTAGTTGCCATCTTATATTGTTTGATAGTATTTATTGTTTTCTGTGATAAAAAAAGAAAAACCTTTTATTTTTTCGAAGATGACAAAATAACGTACTTTGTATTATTTTTTTATTTATTATAGAAACTTCAAATGTGTCGTCGCAAATAGTATATGTATAAAGGTTGAGGTACAGATAGTTTGAATTGAAATGTTGTATGTAAATGTAAGAAATGCGGTACATTTGAAGCGGCTATTGTAATTATACTTTTATGTTAATTAACAACAGTAATTTTATAATAACTTCGAGCTGGAGCGCGTTGTTGGGGTAATCTTTGGTTACTACAGAATATAATTAGCGATTACTTAATGAAGACTTAAATATTACGTAATCTGATGATCAATTTACCAGGTATATATATTATCAACATTTTTCATATATTTTGTTTAAATTAATTGATATAGGCATGTGTTGTGCTCGTTCACAATAGCTTGTCTCCTTCGCAAGCGTTGAGCGTATACTTGGCGCAGGCGCAGCGAAAACGCTAAGCATACGTCGTGTAAGCTCACTGAAGGCCTGCGCTTGAGACTCGCTAGTGTGAAGGAGCACCAATTCAGTTTTTTTTTTATCAGAAATGTTAATCATAGCAGCCAGGTGCAGTCTATACTTGAAATAAATTGACAGAAAAACATGGATTTATTTATCGATAAGTACCGATTTAAAAAAAAAACTAATTTCGATTTTAGTTTTGTCATTCGGTTTCCTTTATTATAACACTGCATTATCCCAGACTGCGCCCGCTCACAATGTCTTACGTTATTTTGGTTTACTCACTCCGCCTATAAATGATATTAACGCGGCGATATGGAAAATTAACTATTTTATTGTAATCACGTTAGCCGTTAATTTAAGAGTAGGATGTTCTACCTCTAAACAAATCATAGTTGATGTACAATATTATAAACTTTTAACAGAAATTGTTTTTTTATTTATGATCCTTTATCCTATAGTAACCTCTGTAACACAGACACATTTTATCCAATAAAAATACTCAACCACCATGATGGTCATACTTATTCGCTACATCTAAAAAGTGGGTAGTCTGTGCACATAAGTAATAGAAAAATCGTAAAATATTATATTATTAAAACAACAATAGAAATATCAACAACTTTAATGATTGAATATATACAAGAACAATATACATACACAAGTTTAACAATATTATCTGGAGCAGTGCGGGTCTGGACAGAGGCCATACCGACTCTATAGCATTTCTCTGTATTCATATATAATATGAGCATGTGAATAGCATCAAGGGACAATAACATAATAAAACAACATAATACATGTGTCGTCACATCTCCTCGACACTACTATTCGGTTTGGCTAGCTGTCGCATACCGAGAAAATTTCATCTTACAGTAAATCGTAAATATTGACATCTCATCAAGTAATTTTGACTTTTTCGTACCACACTTCGCAATTTTGTTTACAGAATCAATTCGTTGTGATTACATACTACTAACGATATAACTTAATAATAAGAACTACAATTTAGTTAACACTAGAAACTAGATACAAACACAATTTTTATAAAACAGAAAAAAATGTACTTTTTGAGGACTTAGAAAATAATATACAAGGAAATAAGAAAGCATCCAAATTGCACATAAAGAGTTAAAGAAAAGCACCATACTTCAACGAGATACTTTAGTATGATATTGTATACAGAGTAAGTATTATTGACTTATAATATTGAAAGCGAAGGAAAGCTTTTCGTCAACTGTCAAGTATCGTAAGCTTTGCAGTGCGATGATTTGTTATGTTGATTAATACTTCATATTATATTTAATTTTGATGTTTTTGAGTCTAGTTTTTTTTTCAAGAAATTTGAAGAGTACTTTAGAAGTCGTAATTAGGTATGGAAAATCCGCAAGCGGCTGGCTACTGGCTAATATCGTACTCGGTATATCCTATACAAAAATATGAAAAAATAAAATAATAATTTAATCGTCTTTAAAATCTAAAGTGATTCGTCAACCGTGTCAACAGAGGAGCGAGTAAAATTTAAAATATACGTATTCACAGCCCTAACAACACCCATTGGACATCCCTAATGAAGTCGAAGGTTATATTTACAATGTTCAAGTGTTTGTCTTGTTTACGTGTACAGAGCGCGCGGACAGCGCACCAACCGGCTCTTCTGTGCACCAGCCTTGTTCACTATCAAGTAACATGACATGTAAACAAGACAGTCCTTTCTCGTGACATTCTCGGCAACATATTTCAAATGTTTGACCAAACATTGGGGCTGGAAATTATAATAATTGATAAGTGTAGTGGTGCACTAAGTTCATAAGTAAATAAATAAGTTATTATTTCGATGACATTTCATACGATGTGATATAAATCTCGAGTGAAGCCTACGAGTCACTGGTATTACAGTTTGATCAAACATTAGACACAGGTAAACATTATGAGACCTTATCTTCGAACAAAATTTCATTGTTCAGGAGTTTGGCCAGGGAAGTACGATAACAAACATTTATAAATGATTAATTAGGCCGAAAGCTTTCTTATCGCTCGTAAGACGTCAATCGACCAAGCATTATACCAGCTGACTTTCAAACAAACTTTGCGTCGTCAATCGTATTCGCTGGCCACACTCCCAAATATAAATTTTCAAGTACATCACTATATAATATTTATTTCTATAACATATAACTATACTCAAACAAGTAATAATTTTAATATAATATGTACTGCTGTTACTATTGTTACTAATGTACACTTTGTAAATATCTGTATATAATTCGTTAAGGCATACTTCGATAGTAGCATTGCAAGTACCTATCGCTGCTCAATGTATAATAATGTATATATATTTGAACATTCAACAATTTTGATCTGGTAGCAAACAATATTACCTACAATTTTATCTTTTGTTATCACCTAGTTATTGCTTAGTTAAATATTAAGTTATAATTTTGTAGACGAATTAGTTTGAAAGGAAAATTCCGCAGCTCGTATATAATATATCTTGTCTAAGTTCTAGCTTCGCAAGAATAAGATGATATGTGGGTCGTTATGACACACAGACGTTTCTTAGTAAGCATGGATGTTGAAAAACTTTGGAACCTAAGCATTAATCTAAACAAAGTTATTACGGCATGCTTATCAAATTACACACATTCAGAAATTTTGTAGTTAATAAATATTAAAAACAAAACTAAACAAAAGATAATTCTAAATGAAATGACTAAACTTTTCACTATGAAAAACTATGCATTGCAAGCTGAATCCCCCCTACTTAGATCAGTACGGAGCTACGCTAGCGGCTAAACATGTGTTAGCTGAAAGCTAAATAATCTCTAACATGCACGAAGCTCTATGTAGACGAGGGCACACGTAACGACTACCGCGCAGCTTACGAGAGCATACGGCTTTATTGTCTGAGCCCGCGGACCCTGAGGACGTACTTTCAAACCGTATACATATACGAAGTCACTCATTAATTGTATATTAAAAGTGTACTATTCATAAAATGATATTCATAATATTTGGATATAATAAGGCGATTACGATTCACTATCGGTTGTATAAAGAAATTTTCGGTTCAAAAATATCTGGTATTCTATGTTCTAGATACACGCGCATTGTTCAATGAGCGTTTGGGAACAATGTAGCGCGTATCCAGAGAACAGGTAAAATATTCTGTAAATAATCTTCTAATTTATAAATATAGTTATTGGTGTTATGAACAAGGCTCAATTGACGAATATTATCGTGTTTCTGTGAATTTGTTATATTTTTAAAACACGTGTATTTTTTTACTATGTATCTGAGGAGTCAGTTACACATAAAATTTTCTATGTCCTATACAGTAACTATGATCGAGCTACGACTAACAGACAATTTTGTTAATCTATCTATGTCTACCGGCGATGAATCGAGGCAAGCTTTTACGACTCAGTTTTATTAGCAGTCTTATTCATTTCATTTTACATTGTTGTATTTATCGACTGCTTTTAATCGAGATCTATTCGCATTCGTGAGTAACGCTACCGCAACCGAACGGAATCCAAACGTGACATCACATCAAATGAAATTGAGAGATGTAAACAATGGAAGTCAAGACTCCCTTGTGGACATGTGTGGTAGAGCCAGGGTGGAGCAGCCGGAGTCCGCGAGTCCGCTCAGAGCGAGTCGCGGTGCCACACCCAGGTGCGCTTGGTGTGGTCGAAGCGGTGAGCCAGCCACTGCGCCTGCAGCAGCTCCAGCCGGTCCTGGCTCAGGTACAGCGGCTTGCCGCGTCTGTACACAATAATATTTTTAGTGATATATTATGTGTGATTAGATAACCTGTTTGGAGGTTGCATTGTTCTCTTTTATTTAGCGTTATGTAGAAAGCGTAGCGTGCACTCACTTGAGATCCCGGTCCTCCTCGTCGTAGTCGTCGAGGTAAAGTGAGCCCCACAGGCAGGCGCGGCGGCCGCGGATCACGATGATGTATGTCGACGTCACCACTAGGAAGATGCCTGTGCCGCCGCCGCACTCCATCGCGTGCTGTGCAGACATGAGTGTTACAGCAATGACAAGAGAAAAGGCTCGCGTGCGCGGGCCAGCAGCTAGGTGTGTGTGTGTGTGCGTACCTGCACGGCCTCGGCGACCTGGTGCTGGCGGCAGCAGGGCTGCTTGAGGCAGACGAGCGTGCCGCACAGCAGACACACGCTGGCCTCCTTGGGCACGGCGCCGCACTGCAGGCACACGCGCTCGTGGTAGTACGTGAACAGGCGGTCGTAGTCGCGCGGCAGCGCCAGCAGCGCGGGCTGCGTCCAGTGCACGGCCATGGAGCGCAGCAGCCGCCGCACGGCCAGCTGGCCGCGCGCCGCCGCGCCGCCCAGCTGGCGCGCCCAGGCCCGCGCCGCCGCCGCGCTGTCGGGCGCCAGCGCGCGCCCGGCCGCCCACGAGGCCCACTCCATGCCCTCGGTCACCAGCTCCAGGTAGTAGGCCAGGCGCACGAACTCCAGGCGCGGCGTGCTCACCTCGGGCAGCGCCGCGCCGTACAGGTGGTGCCGCAGCAGCGCCGCGATGCGCAGGAACGGCAGCAGCAGCTCTTGCAGCTGCAACACACCTACTGTTACTACTTGTCTTGGTAGATTCGACATCGACAGCAACAGTAAGGCTAGGTTTCCACCAGAAAGGGAAATTTGTTATGTGGAGATGTTTAGTTGTGCTGAGATAACGAGTTAAAATAAAGTGTGGTAGATAACACGCATAGTTGGGCAGCATGCGTACCTGTCGCTCCATGTCGGCGAGGTCGAGCGGCGCGCTGGCGCCGGGCGGGCCGTCCTCCGTGAACAGGTCGGAGCCCGCCAGCGCCGTGAGCAGCGTGCGGGCGGCCGCGCGCAGCCCCGCGGGCTCGCCCGGCCGCGCGGGGGCCAGCAGCGCCGCGCGACCCTCCGCGCTGGCCGACGCCAGGAACTGGCACACCACCTGGTAGTAGCTGAGCGAGTACAGCGCGCGCACGATGCACGTGAAGTCCTGCAGGTCCAGGTAGGGCGGCTCGGGCGGCGCCAGCAGCAGGAACTGCATGAGCAGCGCCGTGGGGTCGCGCAGCAGCAGCGGCACGGGGCGCGCCGCCGCGGCCGCCGTGGTGGCGGGCGGCGCGGCCCCGCCGGGCGCGGGCGCGGGCGCCGCCACCAGCGCCGCCCACGCCGCCGCCGCGCCGAAGCCCGCGCCCGCGCCCCACAGCACGCGCGAGTGCGCGCCCGCCACCACCATCAGCGGCACTGCGGGCGGACAACACTCTTACATAACCGACCACACTAACGTAATACTTAACACTTTTTAATAATAAGTTGACGTTGTTATCGAATATATACATAGATTAGAAGTGTGCGTACCGATGCATTCATTGCGCAGCTTGTACCGCGGCGCCACGCAGGTCTGCAGCGTGCCTCCACGCTGTACCAGCTCGCACTCCAGGTTGGTGCGCACCAGCGATGCTACGAACGTGAAAATGGCGGCAGGCGACGACCCATAGCGCTGCTTCAGCTTGCCTCCCGCCGTCGCCGTCATGTCTTCCATTGCCTTGCCCATCGCTTCCGAAAGTCGGCTGGGGGGCTAATTAAAAATATTATTTAATAAATTTGCTCGCTAATAAAGTACTTTTAAAAACTGTTTGAGAAGGAACTATGTGATTCATGGCGAGCACATAAAATTTTATGATGATGTTGCAAATCGTTCAAGTAATTAATTAGAATACAAGTTTAGATAGTTACGGGCAGCGGGTGGTCCTTCTCGAGCATGTCCTGCAGGCGCTGCGCGGTGGCCAGGTGCGCGCGCGGCGGCGAGCGCGGCAGCGGCGGCGGCGGCGCCAGCGGCAGCACGGCGTTGGCCAGCTGGCGGCACACGGGGCACAGGAACTCGCCGCGCTCCACGTGCAGGTTGTGCGGCCGCTGCGGCGCCGCCAGCGCGCGCAGGTAGGCGGCCAGGCAGCGCAGGTGCAGGTGGTGGCCGCAGCCCTGCACGTGCACGCCGCCCTCCCAGCCCACCGACACCGACACCAGCCACGACTCCTAAGGGGAAACGCGCTCGTTCAATTCAAACCACAAACATCTGTTTTTGATATCGGATTCGAAGCTATCTTGAAAATTTCAGCCTGCTAACTTATCGGGGAGTGCCTCAAAATCTAACCGGAACGACAAATAAACAAACGTACAAACAAGAGAGTGAGTTTATAAAAACATGGGAAAACTCGATACGTACTGAAAGACAAACGAGCCACGCTTTCGTGTCCAAAATCAAAATTCAAATTAGGCTAGCAAGTATCACTTTTTGATGGTCAGATTACATTGGGCAGCGGCCAGTTTGGGCCCCCCGCGTTACCTGGTCGAAGTGCTGGTGCAGGTCGTCGTGCAGGCGGTAGTGGTGCGCGGCGGCGGTGGTCTCGTGCTGCGCCTGCAGGCGCGCGCGCTCCACCTCGGACAGCGCCAGGCGCGCGCCGCCGCCGCCCGCGCGCCGCCGGTGGCCCAGCACCGACGTCGACTGGACAGAGTTGTCGTTAACATTTATGTCATTTAAACGCATGACATATTCATCAATAATACTGAACTATTCATTTTCTTTCGTTCCGCAAAAATGAAATGTTGTTGTTGTGATGTGTGTGTGATGAGACGTTACGTATCACGTCAGTTTTTGCTTCAAATTCTGCGACATAGCTAAGTCGTTAACTTTTATGCAGAAAAATAATACGAATATTACGCACATCAGTTACACTTTGTAAAATACATCGATCATTAGTCAAAAGGTTATTTTAGTCGGACAGATTGAAAAAAAATATTGGAATCGTATTTTTATTTTATATCGTAAGCAAAAAAGATGTCCATAATAATACAAAGGGGACACTGATTTAACAATGAACATGATGTGACGTCACTTACCAGTACGCGCTTTTTACTACCAAGTGGTCTCTCCACCATACATTTCATCATCTTAAGTGCTTGTAAATTTCTTTCATTATATCTTTTTTTTTAGAAATCAGTTTGACTGACTATTCAGATTTATATTATTAGAGTCAAATACTCTATCCAAGGGAGATAAACCATGGACGCTGTACTACACATATAGGGCCAGATCATCCATACCTGCAGCAGCACAACCAGCCCTATAGGATCAGCGGGTGTGGTGGGTGTGGTGGTGTTACAGATGACGCAGTCGTAGTCCTTCTCGACGGCCTCCTCCTCCTCCCAGTCCATGGCGCCAGCCTCGGCCCCGTCCAGCTGCATGGCCGACATGAACTGCTGTTGTCTCCGCGCGAACTCGCGCATCAGCTGTTGTTGACGTTCGCGGGCGCGTCGGGAACGCTCCTCTTTCTCGCGACGCTCTCTGTTCATGGTACAAACGAATAGTTGTAATTTTCAAGAGAGATACAAATGAATTGAATTGCAGAATGACTTGATTATTTTGAATAATAAATGTAAATGGATTTTATTTAGTGTCATTTTTTTATGTATGCTTAGTTCTTACTTAATATTATGTTAATAAATTGAATTCGAAAGCTTGACCTGAATCAATATGGAATAATCGGCAACTGGCTTAAGAACGATAATAAAGTATATGTGGCACCAGAAGTGCTTGCTGTTCATACCGTGCCCGCTGCTCGGCCTGGCGCTCGCGCTGGTGCGGCCACAGCGAGTGCCGCACGTGCGCGATGGCGGCGGCGCAGCGCGCGTCCAGCGCCGCCAGCTTGCGCAGCACGCGCCCGATGAAGAACGGCCCGTCGCCTGGGGGGACCACGTCAACGATATGTATTTTTCAACTCTTTCCACTTCCATGACTGATTTCCACAAGCACAAACAGTTATCGGTTTTACGATTAGCAGATTTCAAGATTAGGAACATATCTAAATCAATTCAAAGTCTGTCTCAGTCTCGGAACATATCTAAATCAAGTAAAAGTCTTCTTGAATTCACATGCACATTCAAAGGAATTTTTGAAGGGAAGTAGACAAGAAGCCTACGATTTTACAAAAAATACAAAAGAAAACCCTTTAACAAAATAATCTACTGTTACATGGATGAAAATTTTTTTTTGGAAATGCAATCTAAAAACAACAATATATTTAAGTTATCGAGTACTTACCGATAGGTTCTTGTGATTCTGGCGCGGGCTCGTCCAGTGAGAACGAGTCCAGTCTGCCAGACAGCTGCGAGTGCAGCTTGAGCAGCAGCGATATTATAGACTCGTTCACCGGGATCGAGTCCTCCGATTGTGTCAGTAGTTGTACCTACAATTATATCGATTTGTAAACTAAAAGATTTGAAAAGATATTCCTGCATTTTGTTGGGTAAAGGGAAACAAGGTTTCATAATTTTATGACCAATTATTTTTGTCTGAAACATACCAATAATACGTATCGCTGACGATTACGGACCAATAAGCAAGCTATCTACATAAATAATAAATAAATGCGGACAACATCACATACATTGTTCTGAACCCAAAGTAAGTTGTTAAAGCACTTGTGTTATGGAATTCAGATACAACGAAGGTACCACAAACACCCAGACCCGAGACAATGTAGAAATGTGAATTTTTACATTGACCCGACCGGGGATCGAACCCGGGACCTCAGAGCTAGCGACACCTTGAAACCGGTGCGTACGCCACTCGACCACGGAGGTCGTCAAGTCATTCTGCGACATGATATCAGTCTGAGACTCTATAGCGACATACACAGATGCGTCAGTCTGCGATAGATGCATCTTCGTTTGTCGCTATAGTCCGAGGACGAGTCTGACGACGGATAGGTTCAAAAGGACCCGTAGTGCGTGATTCTCAACGGTGCGGGCTCATCATGGGATGTTCACAGTGTTATCCGGGTAATTTCTCGGTCTTGAGCAAACGAGACAAACACGTGAAAATTTGCAGTTGCAGTTGCATGTGGGGACATCCCTGCTATACAAGTGTACCTGGTTGCTGGTGGAGGGCTGGTGCGGCTCGCGCGGCTCGTGCGGCGCGTGCGGCTCGCGCGGCGCGCGCAGCGCGGGCGGCGCGGGCGGCGCGGGCAGGGCCGGCATCGTCACGTGCGGGCTCCACTCGCTGCCCTCCATGTCTGGGGAACACAACCTTAGCTGTAGCAGCTGATCATAGTAAACACATAAACACTGAAGTATGCTATTCGGGATGCTGCGCTGAGTTTACTCTATCTTGGGTCGTAGGTATCGGGTATTCAACTCACCATACTCGATGGGCACGGGCGGCGTGTCCAGGTCTGAGGAGGTGGTGAGCGCAAGGCTCATCTCCGCGTCGAAAGGCTGTAGCGCCAGCGCTTGGCTCTCGTGAGACACGTCCTGGGTAAACATCGAGAATAATTAAAATATTATATTATTTTTTTTGTATTTTATAAATTAATGTTCTGTACATTCTTTGGCTAAAGATATACAATACATTATGTAAGCTAACCTCAAGTGCTCGTATAAGCGGAGAGTCTCCGCCCGCGTCTGATTGGTCATCAGCCATCGACTCTCCGCGCGCCACCTGTCGCAAAATATTTATGTTGAAGTGATTTTGGTTTAGCTTATTTTTTATTTCTTGTTATTTGTTGGTTCTTGATAAAAAGACCATGTCCAAAGGAGTCGGTTACAAATAAACATACAAATGAAGCTAATAAAATCGTTTTAAAGACAATACCTGTAATGAGGTGGGTACAGCTAGTGCAGTACTCGTGGCTGGTAATGATGTCGATGTGGGGAGCAGTGGTCGTAATAAATCACTCTCTGATGGCTCCCATTCTGTGTCACCTGAGAAACAAGTAAATGTTAATATATGAGATCATAAGTTATCTTGTGGTCATCGGTAACGGTATCAGTGTTGGTGTGGTACGTACTGTCGGAGTGGTTGTGGTGGTTGTAGTGCGCGGGGAAGGCGTGCGGCTGCGGCGGCTGCGGCTTGCGCGCGGGCACGCTGGCCACGACGGTGCGCGCGTTGTCGCAGACGGCGGAGCCAGCGAAGGCGCCCAGCAGCGGCACGCCGTGCACGCTGGCGCGCGCGCCCTCGGCCACCATGACGTCGCGCGCGTGCGCCGCCAGCCGCTCGGCGCGCAGCTCGGCCGCCACGTGCAGCAGGTACACGGCCAGCGCCAGCACGTGGTCGGGCGGCGCGTGCGGCGCGGGCGCGTCGGGCGCGCGCCGGTGCACGCCGCGGTGCAGCACGGCCAGCAGCGCGCCGTGCAGCACGCCCGACGCGCACAGCGCGCGCGGGTCGCCCGCGCCCGCCGGGCCCGCGCCCGCCGCGCGCAGCGGGGGCCACAGCACGCCCGCGCCGCCGCTGCTACTCGCTGCGCTCTCCGCGCCCGCCGCTCCCGCCGCGCCCGCTGAAGCCGCCGCTCCCTTTTGCTTTTCTCGTACACTGCACATAGTAATACATATTGATTCAATTCTGTTGTTTTACTCTTCAAACACAACGAATACACAAAATGACAAAACCAAAGAATTCCAAGTGTAGCAAGCCGACTCACTATGTGGAGAACCGCTCCATGGACGCGTGGAAGTCCCTCCTGTGCACGGCGCGGCGCAGCACGTGCAGCGGGTCATAGTACTGCTCCCACACGATAGGCTTTGGTACGAATAGACCTTGCTCCAAGTTTTCTGATCCTTTCGGCGGTGGACGATATGTTGACAACTGTACCATATCAAATATATTAATTGAGAAACATTTACGTTTATAACACACAAATTATTAAAATAGTTTTCTTCAAATAAAAGCCCAATAAGGAAGTATTATAACTGAACATGTGTACCGACCTCTTTGAGCACGGTTTCAAAGTTCCTGGTGTGCGCGTTGCCGGAACGCTCGGGCATCAGCTCGAGCAGCTGCGAGTGCGTCTTGTCGCCCGCCGCCAGCAGCGTGCTCACCTCCAGTCGCGACTGTGTCAGCTCGTCGTTACCTGGACAAGATAACAAGTGTTACACTTAAAAAAGAAAAAGTATAACATTTATGGCGCAAAAATTATTGCTAGAATATCACAAATAAAAATAAAACTTAAAGAGTCTCATGTAAAAAATGGCTTTTATATCTTATCAAAGTTACCTTTCCTGAGCCAAATCAAACCTCAAAAGTAAATGATTAAAGCAATAAAATAACCCTCATAAAAAATTTCATATTTTTTGAGCCTCCCAGGCATCTTATGTTTCCACTTGGGGCTTCAGTCAAAAGCTAGTTCTTCACTAGACAATTCTACCAGTCTTGGTACTTACCGAGATTAGTTCGAGAGGAGACGAGGATGGCCAGAAAGGTGAGCAGTCCTTCGACCATGGCGTCTTGTTCCGCGGCCTGCGACGGTAACATCGGGAGCATGCTCAGCCACTCGCGGCATCCAAACCTAATCATGGAAACATTATACTAATGATGAAACTTGTCAATATTACTGCACTTTTGGGAAAATAAAGCTGTATGCGGATTAGTAAAGCAGTGTCGTAAAGCTTACACAACTACGAAACCATTATCTTTAGAGGTGCTGATATTTCATAGACCATAAAAATAAGGATAGACAAAAGAGATAAACGAGTTAAAAGGTTCAAGAAACTGAATGAGGAATTCTGAGATTAAATGTTATAAAAAACAGAATCTACACGATATTTTGATATTGATTTTGTTAAGCACATTTTTCGTTTATTTAGTGTTAAGTTATCCATCAATCCTATACTTGCATACCAGTAGAGAACAATTTTCTTGGTTAACCTTGGACCACATTCCTGTCATTCAATAACTAAAGCATGAATATAAATTCTCATAAACCATTCATACTTGTTTCAATTGAAAGATGCGGGAAATACTTTTTCTTATGCGGTTCCGTAGGTCATAACTGGATAGTTTCTAAAAGATGCGTCGTTAATACCTATGCTTGATTTTCAATGACTATTTGCAAGAAATGGTAATTCTAAATCATATGAAGATTATCGTTGTCCAGGATTGGATAGCATCTTATTTTTTTTTTGTGTCCTTTGGTATTCAGCTGCAATAGCGTAATCTCTGCTAAGTTACAAAGATAAGTAAGTGGGGTCTTCCCCGTTACATGACCCTAAATATCTACTCGTCGTTAAAATAACTTTGACGTATCACGTAACGTTCCGGAAAACATTCAGAACGAAGAACAAAGCATTGTTTTTAATAATATATCTTCAGCTTTATATTCATTTTTATAAAACAATGTGTATTTATCCAGTGTAAGGAGAGACTTGTATAACGATTGTACATGATCGGGACTTACATATCTATACACATGTCGAGGAACTGGTCGGCGGGCAGGTGAGCCGCGCACACTTGCAGCCAGTAGATGTCCATGTCGACCATGGAGTTGCAGAAGTTGGCCTGAATGTATGTCATGGCTTGGCCTTTGATCTGCAGGCCGTTTCGTACCCACACACCCGCCAAGATCTCGTAGAACAGGCTCTGTGGAAAATGTTTTCATTGTTAGTGTCATATATGGTTATGTGGTAAGTTCATTTACTTTAAGATTCAGGGTGAAAATGCGTTTGGTAGTGTTGCAGTTAATTATGCGGTAGAATTCTGCGTCAAATACGTAACTACCAAAGAAGTGAAGTATTTTTGCGGACATCAAATACCACACTACCGGACACTAATTCTCGTGTGTCTACAGTGGTATTGAAACAAGATACAAGGGTCAATGGGTCATGTGGCAGTGATAGTGTTCCTTAGCCAGTGTTTGACTTCAGTTCAAGTGTTAACCGCTGTCAGGATGCCTGCGCGTATCAGTGCTTTCCTGATAATTTACCTTGGAGCTTTAGTAACAAACATTAGTGCTTCTGGCATCGATGACTCAGAAGAATCTCTGTCATATTTTGTTAATAACAAAACCAAAACCGTATTGAAGAGATACAAAAATGTTACAAAAGATTCAATCAATTTGGAAGATCTCATCGTGAAAAATTCAGCTTTGGGGATGTTAATGAATAAAGGTATGGATTTTATTCATTTTATTAATTGTGTAACAATATCTAATTAATATGAAGCAATTTAATGTTATAATTTCAAACATGATGATTCGTTAAAATTAACATAAGTTGTTGTAGTCGCAGGTCAAAACATCAGAGTTGTTTTAATTTCGTCATATTATCTATTGCCTTACGTTTTCACTATAACATAACGATTTTCTTATTACAGCTGAAGGACTCCTTCAAATGCGGTTATTACTTTGGGCGGACGTTATAGGGAATATAGCGTTGATCGAGAATCAGTTTTCATGGTATTTGGAGAATCGGCAGAACGATAGTAATATGCTGGTGGAGTACGCCGCGTGGCTGGTGTCCCACGACCACGGCGCTGTGGCCGCCTTGCTGGAGGAGATGAAGAGACTCGTCTCACCGCTGTTCAAGAAACAAGGTCTGTTCAATCTGGCGCTGGACTTCCTGGTGAGTATCGCTCTAATGCTTGGGTTTTTCAGCTCCGTAGAAGTGAGAAAAAGAAGCTAAAAAGAGCTTGTTGACTTCTAGACTTAATTCAAGGATATTAAGCTAGTTATGAAAATTTGCTAAAATGAAATTAGTAGGACAGGATAATTTTGGCTGGCTAAACTTTATTTGCTATTAATTGATATATTGAAAGTAAAATAAATGTATGTAATTGTGTAATTCAGAATATCAGATAACGGTCGCCAGGATTGTAAACAAGACATTCTTGAGCAGCGTGCCAGGATGTAAACACTCACAAACTATGCTGTTGTCAGTTTTTGTTTAGGTTACGTCAAAAATGCCTCCGTAACGGTGGGTTTGGTAATGACATTACACAATAGTTTGAAAATTGATATTATTACATACATTTTATTATAAAACATGGATATACTATAAGTATACTAATTTGCCAGCATTGTTTCCGATAAGCACTTATCGTGATAATATGTAAGATTTCTATTTTTTGATCCCGGTTACAGTTAATGGGTGTCAAACTTCATTACAATCCGTTTAGCTTCGTTTATTTAGTGACAAATATCTATGTACACCAAATATCACGTTAAAGATAATTACAGGAGTGGCATACGAGAGAAGGTTAGAGCTTCGATCACTATGCTTGATCACTGCGGTTTGGCGATTTCAGATTATTTGTAATACGTACAGGTTTCCTCACGATGTTTCCCTTTTACCGTTTGTCAGAGGTGTCTCAGAATGAAATTACTTAACGTTGATAACGCCACATTGGCACTTGCCTGGGTTGGGAACCTTTGAGCATTTAAATCCGTAACCAAAACCGCTAGGCTACCTCGACACATTGACAATAACCATGAATTGCAGTAAACGAGCGAATATTCGGTGACTTATAAGCTTATAATAAAGATAATGATTTTTGTGTAAGCATTCGAAGTTGGAAAAAAAAACATAAGTACGTATTATCATCTCTTGTTTAATGGTACAGTACTTTTGCATCTCATAAAATAAAATGAAAATCTTTCAGCACTTTTTGAACGTAAAGTACTTATTTACATATAGCACCCCGTACCTTTGCATCGTATTTCATTTTGCCGCTTAAGTCGGCAGTACCATCTTAGCAACAAATGTGCTGATAGCATTCTTAGAAGCAGTAAGCTTTTACGTATCTAGGTACACTAACTCATTTGATCTAGACATAATATGATCCTCTGCGAAGGGTGTAAGTTTATGTTAAATTTCGTTTGGTTTTATCCTAGCAAAGTTTTTTTGCAAAACATCTATTTAAACAAACATGTTGTTGTTAATTCATTTTTATAAAACTTTAGTTTTAAATAAGTTCCCAATATTTTGAATTCTATCGAAATGTATCCAGCAAAAGTTATTTTCCTAAAAGTAAAGATCTTTATTACCTGTCCTAAAATTGAGGTCCCATTACCATAATAATAAAAATTCCGACAACCAAGCAGGTCCTTTATCAGAGTATGAAGCTATTGATAAAAAAGGGGTCGGCAGAAAGCGAAAGTGTTCTAAAAAGCATCTGGGGGCGGCGGTAAACATTAACTAAGCAAACGAGCAGTGTTGCTAGCGTCGCAAGTGAATTACGCGTTACGAGGACTATAATTTCACTCTCAGATATTTTTTATTTCAGACTTTGATTATATTAAATTAAATCCCGTAAAACGAATTCTTGAATTATTTAATATAATAACGTAATTAAAATCATTAGCCACCTGCTATTTTACTTAAACAAGCAAGCATGGTATATATTTTTAAGAATAATAGCAATGTTCCTACAAAGCTATAAATAATGACTAATCAAAAAGCATTACTAAACACGCCGGACCAATCAAGGTAGACGAGGTTAACGAAACGGTAAAAAATAAGTGAGACTAGTTCAGTCAGTTCTATGGCCTCGGCGTAGAGTCCGAGTATAAGCACTTTATTAAATTAATGCGAGAGACGCAACGATACTCAACAAATCGTACATAAATTATTCTAAAAGGGAATTGTGTTTGTTGTTTCGTGGGTAATCTAGTGTTGTGTATTGGCAACCCCACGACCTCGAGCGCGCAACATCAGTGGGTGCGCGTCCGCCGCCATGTCTGTTCAACGCGTGCGCACCTTTCGCGTGCTTCTCGTCGTACTCGCATTCGTAAACACTTCGCGCGCACTCGTCGACGAAGTCGTCGACGTACTACGGCTAGGTAAAGAAATAGGTGAAGAAGTTATAAGTTCCTGGGATGTGTTCGGGAAACCTTTCAATGCGACGGGAGGTGTGGACATACCCGTGTTCCGCAGACGAGAGCGGGAGATATTGGCGCGACTCGCTCTTGTTTCGCGGTCTATTGAAAAACTGGAACTTGGAATAAATAAAATTGGTGAAGTGACTTACTTCTTGGCTAAGACTAGAGAGAACAAACCAACAAGGTTGGAGCTGCGCATGAATGAGATGTCAGACTTGCTAAACCGAGTAGCATCGTCCAATCGGCTGATGCGGGAGTATGTGGGACTGCAGGAGGAGTTAGAAAGAAGCACATTACTGGACTTTGCAGAGGGATGTGTGTCCCACGATCACGGCGCGCTGCCCGGCTTGCTGGAGCGAATACACGCTTTGGTTGTGCCTCCACATAAGAATTTGTTGGGACGCGGGATATTGCAGCTACTTAACGATGATCTAGAGGTTTGTTATCTGTCATCAACTGCCAGATGTTTGAAATAATAAGGGATACTTAAACATGTAGTCAATTGTCAACAGTATATTATGCTGGTCCTCATTGATGGTTTGTATCATTATTATCAAGAGTCATGCGGGTACGTACAATACATGTAACACGAATTAAAGGGCGGCTTCATTTTCAATGTCAACTGTTGCGTGACTCATTCGAAACGGTCCGTAGCATACACTACGGTATACAACAAACTCAAACTTATTGATATTCCTACGTTTGAGGCAACTTAATCTTTTATAAATCGTTGCCTGCAGTACTTTCACTCGCAACAACGGCCGGTCAGCTGTGAATCAACTTAGTATATCCTATTCGATACAATAGCTTGGGCTAACGATGGCGACTTTAATTAAATCAATTTTATGATTAAGTAAACGGTGTTCCTCGTCATGCGAATAATCTGCGTTAATTTAAGTAGCTTAAAAAATCTCATAAGGTTTTGAAACACATTGGCCTCACTTCTTAAGAAGGCAAAGGAAACCGGTTACATGCCCGTACATTAATATTACTCACACTGTAAGCTGTGTTTAACGATGATGATGATATTAGTCATTCTAGTTAGAGTTATAGAAAAAAAAAATTGTACGCCTAAAACTTGAAACAAAGATGGATGTCGGTTATTTAAATATAATTATATTCTTTTATCGTCTAGACAATACACGTCATGCGACAAAAGGAGAAAGATGATTTGCTAACAGTAAAAGATGACTCATACATATAAGGGTCAAACAACTCAGTCTGGGACGAGTGCTGTTTAAGTTGGTACCAAATAACTGTATCCTTCAAAAGCAATTCACACCCCAATTTGTCGGCTACTGACCAGTGGTATCGAAGCCCGAGGGTCAGAAATCTGTAAATCGATTAAGTTGTAAGCAGTAATGCGAGACGCAAAGGAAATTGTAATACATTCCATAAAGTTTACAACAACTGAAATTGTCTCCGTTGTTGTTTATTAAAATTGTTATGGCCCACAAACATCTTTCAGTCGTGGTTTAGGAGACAAATAAAAATTATAAAATGCTAAAGAAGTTAGATATTTAATTTAGTCTTAATTAAAACGCAATGGAACCCAAATTTCAGACAGCTTACAACATATTTGTAACTTCAGGTAGACTAATAACACAGGCAACACACCTTAAAAAATCAATCACATGATTTCCTCGCCTTATACAAAGGGATACATCATTAGTTTCATAAAAAAATGTAGTTAAACCTTTCCGTATCACTATGGTTGTTATAAGTGAGAAAACGTCATGTCGAATGTGAGATAAACACAATACCTAGATATTGGTGTTAGTAACAACCGTGTGAAGTGATAGAGCAAAACATTATATAACCTATGAGAACTATCGTGCAACCTGGTAGCAGTACGGTGGGAAATTATCATGTCGACAACATGGTGTTGATAATATTGAGCTTATTACTCTTATAATGATCGAATATTCGAAGGTCAGTCTTCAAATGCGTTGAGTTTGATACTCTTTCTGTAATTAAAGAAGGGCAAGTAATCTTCAGTTGTGTTCAGGAGTTAATTGGGTTTAATTAAGAATTAATTCTCGTAGTTTAAATTATTAATTCCGTAAGACAATAAGAGAGGTCTGATAAAACGGTTTCAATTCTTGTTCAAGCTGTTTTTTATAAATAAGTATTTATGTGTATATATGTCTATGTGTTAATTCGTAAACTGACGTCGTTTTGTCGTTAATTACTGATATCAATTTGCCACACAAAATTGTGCTGCATAAAAACACACGTTCACAAAATTCTTTCCTAATTGCTAATACATTTAGCAATGCTTTATTAGAAAGCTTAACACATAAATGCGTTTTAAAATAACACACAAATAGATAGAGCTTTCGACTGAAATGGCAGTCGCATTTTATAAAGGATGTGATAAAGGTCGTATCTTTTCCTGGAACCATTTCCTCTGCCAACACTGGCATTGACCTGCGATAATCAACATTGCCATTGTTTACTTTGTTTTTAGCTTCATTCTGACTATCTCAGCTCATTTTCGGTAGTTAAACACTTTCATTGTATTATGTTAAAGTTATTCTTCAAGTTTACTGTTACAAAGAGAAAAGTTTACGGGTGCGTTTGTTTGTTTATTCATTTATTTTGCTCAAACGCCTACAACTAGAAACTAAACAACTAGAAATGATACGGTAGTATTTGGTAGCCTGAAATAAATTTTGCAGCAAAAAACTACAATTTGTATACAATCCCTACTAATATTATAAATGCGAAAGTAACTCTGTCTGTCTGTCTGTTTGTTACACTTTCACGTCTAAACCACTGAACTGATTTCAATGAAATTTGGTATTGAGATATAGTTGGTAGTTTTTATCCCGGACTTATGAAGAGTTCTCTTGGAAACACGATATAACTGAACTCGACGCGGGCGAAGCCGCGGGCGAAAAGCTAGTAATCTTATAAACCTAGAATATATAAGTAATAACTATGATAAGACGTAGTCATTATAGTCCTTAGACACGTTTAAACTACACTTAAGTGGTTGGGAAAAAATCTTAACTGACACAATGGATTGGCGAGACAGCAAGACCTAATGATTCTTGGAAAACATAAGAAACTTAACCTTCTTTTGTAGAACAGACGATATTACGTTATTCAGTTTATAAGTCGATTTTAAAACTTCTAGGAATTTTATCTTAAAAAAGCAACATGAAAAACATGATAGCGAAGAATAAAATATGATCAGTCACTATCACTTACATCTTATTTTTGTTTTTACTTAGTTTTTTATACCACGTAGGCAAACTAAAGACGTACCGAAGCAGATGCTTAAAAGTAAAAATGACTTTGAGTAAAGATGGCCTTAACTGTAGTGTACTGTTCGATTCGTTATAAACTCCGCAAAAACACAGTACGCACAACACAAATAAAACAAGTTATAATACTACATAAGCATCCGTAGAAACTTAATACATTAAAATAAATATATAACAATTTATTTTGTAAATATCATGTACTAAACCTGTGATAAATTATCAACTGCAAAACGAATTTATTTAAATCTAGGTAAATACGTGTCTTTGTCAATGCCAATTGTATTTTGTTTTTTTAAATAACACTTCGAATAATGATGTGTTGAGACGATGAACCGTAATCGGAAATAAAGCACGTACCGTATATTTTTAGATGTACTGATGTTTTAAAAACATGATATCACACACAAATGACATCCACACAGACTTTTGGATATCACAAATCCTTCGCTTGCCTCGCGCTGGGTCAGCGGTCTTGCCATGAGTTTTGACTTAGACCTCTTTTTCCGGGATGAAACGCTAATAACTTAATCCACATAAAGGGCACGGCTTAGGGATACGTCGGTTTGCCACCTACTAAAAACACCCCGGGCCCCTTCTACTGCTTAAGGTAGAATCATGGGATCGCTTTTGACTTAGACCCCTGTATCGCCATCCGTATAGACAAAAGAATTTACAAGATTTCTAGAGACACAATTCCTGATTACTCCATAAAACAAAGAGATGAGGTAATATCTATAATATACCCGTTGCCTTTGTGTTGAGATAATTAACTCTAACCTAGCTGGATACACGGCTTGCATGCGATCAGAGTTGTGACGTCAGTACTTAGATCGGTCGCACAACGCCCCACAAAACGCAGCCAGCCCGGGACCGGCAAAAGGACTGTAATTGGTGTTTCCTTATAACGCACAACACTACACCGGTGTCGTATCAATGAAAATAATGTATTTGATGGCTTGACATTGTAGGGCTGGCGATGCATCGATTTATTGCTGTGCATTTTTTTATAATATTGTTGAAAGATTAATAGGTTCATGCATGTATTTGATTACGGATAGACGACAATTTGAATACAAGTAGTTTAGTTTTCATCAAGGTACAGAGCTTAAAAGCGTGTGAAAAAACACATGAATGTTATTCAGTTATTAAAGAGCATTCAACTTCAAATTAATGAAACACCAGCAGTCTAAATAAATATCTTGTTAGTAAAACATACTGAATAAATAACACGAGTCAAATTAATTTGCAACTTGCAAAGTCTTTGTTTGTAGTTTCAGGCATAATTAAGGTCATATGTTACGAACTGCATTCTGAAACTTGTCTTACTTTGTGGTTCTACTTATACAAAGTTATGCCTTCTATTTTGTTTTAATATTCTCGTAGATTCCTTTAACATAATATGAAAGCTCACGGATCTAACTGGGCCATGGTACTTGCGTTTTTGCGTTAGGTTTTAACTTTTTTTTGCGTTTTAAGTTGTGCTCATGTTGAAAAAGATAAGTCACGTTCAAGTTTCTAACATGTACATTAAACAAACAACACTTACTCGTAATTCAAAAGCCGAAATACTTAGTTAGCGTTTTTTTTTTGTTTTATTAACTTGATGACATAATTCGCCACGAATACCTTTGTGTCAGCCCACTAAAGTAAACGGAATAAAAATAACAGTCAGGATATCATGACAAATACGTTAATCGCATTACTAAGTTTCTGCATCGATGACTCAGTACGGAAGAACGAATTTTACGAACAGATTGACAAGACAACCTGTTTCCATGTACGTGAGATTCAGAGAACTCAACAAAGAAAACATCAGTTTCGTATTTCAATGTGTGTGTAAAAAAATATAGCTAACGCATGCGACATATTGCGCGGGAGTTGCCAGCTGACACCGCACACGTAATGAGCAAATAATAATAACAATGCTACTGCCGCAAACATATACATACATGTCGGGAAGCACGATTGTGTATCTTATTCAATAGACATAAGAGTTAAAACAGAAGTATTATTGTTTTGGTACAGCTAACTGTATTAACATGCGGGTCGTTAGAGATGTGGTGGTCAACAGCAGAACGAATCGATGTCGATATAACGTTTGTTAATATCCTTCATTCTAAGTTAAAATAATTTTGTTTCAAACATTTAAAAAAATATAATTTATCTTACTTTTAGGCACTCAACTAATTAACGTTTCCTTTACTAATTGGTTTCTTCGATAAGAAACAATACAAATTAATGAATAAAGAGAACCTATTAAAGGATAAAGCGAAGGTAAAAGCTAACAATAAAATGCCTGATCAACGCATTGGTAATTTCATTTTCAATTGTCAGTTCAACGAGATGTAACGAATTGGGAATTCATGAACAATAGATTTAAAAGCGGATTTATCGACCTCAAATGACACCGCAGTACATCACTACAGCGTCCCCACTCGGTGCGTTCGGTCGGTCCCCTCACTTCGCGTCAGTCAGTGTAACTCGTGCCGCGTCACAAAACGTTTCACATCGAGTGCCACAATGAGATTCGCAGCGCTTTCTGCGCTGTTCGCGATCGGTCTCGCAACCGAACTCACACAAATAGACTTAGTGCGACAAAAGTTCTACGACTTGGAAGAAGAGCTATGGAAGAACGTTACGGACCCTTCGTGGAGGGACTCTGGCCTTGGCGGGGACATCGAACTAACAAAGGCCTTCCACGCCTTACATGAGCAAATCGAGTCAATACCGGCTACTAAAAGACCACCGGTCAATTCTTGGGCATGGACGAAAGTTCTGGAGAAGTTGCAGCTTATTGACGGCTTCTACAAGAACTTCATCGAGTTTATTAGGCGGCAGGCGGTGCCGGGTGCAGTTCCCGCGCCTGTCAGAGAGTGGCTGGACATGGCGGAGTCCGTGCTCATGGACCCCAAGGCGTCTGTGGCGCAAGCCGTGAGGAAGTTGCACGACTTGCTAGAGCACGGCGATATACTGCGAACGGGACTCATGGTAACATGGTTGTTTACATTAAAGTGGGGTAGACGTTACGCTTGCATAATAAACTTCAAGATAGACATGAATATTAGGCAGTGTGTCAGTGACCTCATGTTTAAGCTTAAACAATCGGATTGTTTGCGATTAAGGTATAATAACATAATTATTTTTCGGAGTACACCGGAATCAGGTCCTTAGCGTGTTGTTTGTATAATGAATCTATTGAGCAATCGTATTTCGTTCGCGTTCGTAGAAGCAGTGCCCTCGATACCAAGTGCCTGCTTGCTGCGAATATGACTAACACTTAAAATATCTAGAATCAGGTTTCTTTTATAAAGGTTTCGTTCGATTCGAAGCGGCTTTTGTGGGATTTACAGAGCTATTTATATTATGAATTATGTAGTAAAAACCGTGGACGTAGCGAGGGCACCGCTAAGAACTTAAATAAGTCTAACTACCACAAACTGAATGTTTTCTCTGTATTTGTATACGGTAAAGCACGTCGGAATGTCATCGATGCACACTACGTTAGCTAAGGTCGGGACGTGAAAGTTAGAGTGTTATAGATGCGTCGTAATTATAATTTATAGCCGTCACCGCCACATACCGTACTGAAGAATAAAATCAGTTTTATATTTACAACGGTTTGTAAAAACGCGAAGTCGACGAAATGCGGTTATCGAAAGTGAATTCTTCAGATAAAGAAGATAGCAGAGATGTGTCATAGGTATACCGAAATACCTATTATAAAAAAAGCGTGTTAAAAACTGAACAAGTGTGAGTCGTACTCCCGAATCTATATGACATTTGTACAAATAGGTTAAAGATAACCACAAAATAGGTTGTCACCTTCCAACAATTGCTTAAAATCGATCTTTATATACTTATAGCGGAAATATAAATAAGTCCATCGTCTGTAAAGAAATAAGCTTTAACTATAACGGTACACGAGATACAGCCTGTTGACGGATGAACGGACAGCGGACTTTCAGTAATTGGGTTTTGTTTTTAAACGCGTACAAGACCTATAAAACCTAGCCAGGGAGTCCCATAGTGTATGATCATCTTTAGCCAAGTCTTTACCTAACTTATTGGGGCCGACTTTCAGAATCAGAGAACTTTACATAGCCAAGCTGTATGTCATAGTGTAACACGATCCGCGGATACATAAACAGACGTACATACAACCGGAAGTGATCTAAGGAAAACGCACATTCCGTTGATTATCCTATACGTGAAGTTAATTAACAATTTCCATTCTTGATACTTAATATGTTTACCTTGTTCAGAAGCCTAAGAACACAAGTTATGTGTTTGCGTCACGTTTAAATTGCATTAATGTAACTACTTGTGTTGTAGTCGTAAGGGAATTTGCTGCGTGAGCCTGCAATTCTAATACAATAACATAAATAATGTCTGCTAATGTCCATATAAGGCGTAATTACGTAAAGCATTCATAAGTAAATATATCACTTGGCACCTAATTAATATAATTATCGTAATGACTCGTACATAATGAAGCGTTTAAAGTTAATATATTGACTAGAACTAGATTAGAGCGAGCAAGGCAGTGATAAGTAAGTTCTTTTATATAGTCCAAAACATTCGTAAGCAAATACAAAAATATTTATCAATCGACATGCAACGTTATCTGCTGGCAGTGTGTAGTATTTACTTTGACAAATCAAATAATTACAACTTTGAACAGAAGACCCTGAACTCTGTGATATTATTATATTATTCAAAACAATATGTAAACACACAAATATTCTGGAAGTGAACTGTATTTTACAATATTTTAATTTATCATTCGTTTCTAAATAGTTCTCGTCACAGCAATTATGCTTACTTTTTAATCTAAATTATTAAAGTAAGTTTCTCAAAACTTTCCGCCTGAGAGCATACCATGACCACTTTAAGACTATTGCAGTTATGAAAGAGGAAGACAGACATCTCTCATCCAACAACTGCAACAGCATTATAGCTCTATTGACGAAGTGGTTGAGGCTTCCGTGTCGAATAGCAGTAGGGTACAAAAATACAATCCGTATTCTTTTTTTAAAAACGAATCCGGACGGAATTCGATCTTTATGTCACATGCACAAAGAGACCCAGACTCAGGCCAAGCATTCGATGATCACATAAACGTTTGCTATAAGTCGAGCAGTTTTGGTGACCCCAACCACTCGGTTATCCGTGTAGTATCCTAATACTACTAATATATAAAGCTGAAGAGTTTGTTTGAACGCGCTAATCTCAGGAACTACTGGTTTAAATTGAAAAATGTCTTGAATAGACCATTCATCGAGGAAGGTTTAAGGCTATATACATGTGGAAAAACAGGGAAAATTGTTTATCTTCGTAGGCTTCCATTCAAAAATTCCTAACTTATATCTTCTAACCACGCGGACGAAGTCGCGGGCAACAGCTAGTTATTTACTATACCTATACAGTTTTCTCCCAAACAGTAATAGTCCTATAGGTTAAAGGCCCATTAGTTAAGTATCGTGATGTGATAATTCCAGGAGGAGGATTCGGACGTGTGCGTCCTGCAGATGTCCCCGCACCAGCTCATCTACGACATGTACAACACGATCGCGCTCACAGAGATCAAAGGATACGCTATGATGCAGTTCTCTTGGATGTTACTCAGGATATACGGAAGAGGTAAGGTTTATACCACTGAACTAGGAAAAACCTCAAGCCCTAATAGTGTTTTGGTTGGAAACCTTATACAATTTTCTCTCCATAATTTTGCATTCGTACGTTTCCATTGTTTGTTTGTTTATTGGGGACAGGGAAGTTAAAATCGTGGTCAAGGTCACTAGCAACATAATTGTTGAATGAACTGCGTTATAACCTTCAATTGTCAGTCTGGATATCGTACGAGAGGAAGAGGACACTCAGTCCGCCCGATAATGCCACAAAATTAAATAACATATCGTAAAATGAAAGCTGTAATTTTTATTATAGATGTTCAGTTGATTCACATTTTATTTTTCATTTGCAATAACGAGTGCATGCGTCACCGCGTGTGTCCACAGTCCACATTAACATCCTATCTACAAATGATACGCGAAACGTTTAATTAAGCTATCATGTCAACTCTTTGTGTTATGTTGTTCTACATAAGCACATCAGGAGAACATAAATACCAACTTCAATTAATTCATTTCATGAATTAAAAAAAACATATTTTATCATGTTTTGTGTTTAAATAATATGTAACTGTTTTGGAAATTAAAATGTCAATTGTTTGCTAGTTCAGAGGCGGTAAAAACCGCTGGTATTTTTACATGATGTAGTAGGTAGTTTATTTAAAAACCCGAATTTATTGCTATTGTAGAGGACAGGAATATTTACATTTTGATAACATACCATTGCATTGTTCACCGCAAACGTATAATAAAATAACATAATTTGAATTTTTATCTGCTTGTTCCATGACTAATTTAACAAATATTTAATATGTTTACATTGCATGTCATCTCATATTAATCATACTTGAATAACTTGGAAACAGCAATGTTATGGAAAGATTATTGATTCTCTTTAATTTTCTACATTTATAGAAAATATTAAATAGGTTATTTTATTATGTATTTTTCAGGGAACTTCACCCAGGAAGCTAGCCTGACCCGGCAGAGGTACGCCGAGAGGACAGGTCAGACCGCAACCGCTGCACGCGCTGCCCTCTCGCGGGCTAACAGAAAACTATACCGATGTGACCCGCAAGAGTACACAAAAGGTATGTATTGTAGTCACAATACAATCTAACAGTTAACAACTGTTTTAATGGACAGTTCATAATTAACTTTTCAATTTGCTATAATCAAGCAATGAGTTGCAGAACATTTTACTTAAGGTCATGCGATTAAAGGGAATTTGAATAAAATTTGAACTTAAAAAAATTAAAATAAACAAGGCACCAAAAGATAGTTAACAATATCGTTCGGCAGACACGTATGCGGAGGTGACGAGGTTGCTGCAAGGCTACGTGGAGAACGAGGTGGACATGAACAGCGACGGCACGTGCAAGGAGAACTGTGCGTTCTACACGCTAGCCGAGCGGCACGACTGCTACAAGGAGCAGTTCTGCGCCAAGCAGGCCGCCTGCAACGGCAGGATCATCGACTGCCAGTACATCGACTCCGACATGTGGGTGTGCCCCGCGGTGAGTCACACTACATATTTACACTTGTCAGATCGTCAACAATGCCGAGAACCCGGAATATAAAACATCAGTAGTTTTGAGAATCAAAATGTGAACATCACAATATCATTGTGTTTGAAATACATATATTAACAATGTCGTTTCTCAGGATACGTTTAATTCTCTTATATGGTTAATTTATTTTAATTGCCGTCTGGACATCTTAATTATTGCTTGATTAACTGACTACAGTGCTACACACCATTGACTTTCAGATGTGTTTGTAACGAAATATAACGATCTATAAACAACGAATTATATGAAGCAAAGATATATACTAGACTATTAGAATCATGAACAAAGAGCAAATAATTGGAGTCGCTATTAAAAATAGCATTGTAAACAAACGAGTGGCGGTCGTGACCTGGTTAGGAAACAAACAAGCGAAGACCGACCTTTTATCAGGAGGCTAGCAAATAGTAGAGGGATTGGCGTGATATCACGATTCACAACAGACGTACTTTGTTACAGAGCCCTAAGAGCCAGCGGCGTTATGAATGGATTCAATATGAGAACGGACGTACGCTCGGTAAGGCTGACTCCAGCTGCCGGCAGGGGACAACCAAGGTGAGCACATCAATATTAGGGTACAGAGTACAGTGTATTACGAGCAGAAACATGTTACTTGTTCAAACATTTAAACAAAACTCGCTTTTAGTTATTAAACACGACACGATAAAAATACATATGCGTTATATGTATTTTTAAGCTTATCTACCGTTCCGGATTGAAGCAGCAAATAAGGTCAGGCGATTAAAACAAATCGGAACATTAATATGATAGCGAAACAAGTTATACATGACTATCACTTAGAATATATTAGCTTTCGAATATATATATTTACTTGCTAAGATGTATTCTAATTTTATGGCTGAATGTTAGTGGATTTTTGAGTAGATGCGCTGGTTTGAGTATAGTATGTCGGTAGTGAATAGTATCCGATGGGAATGTATAGGTGGACTCGTGGTGGCGCTGGTTGTTCTGGCACTGCTCGTACTGCCTGTGCCTGTGTGACGACGCGACCAACTCTCATCGCTACTTCAGTCTCCGGGAAGCCACGTCAGACATCAACAACAACAAGTTAGTCCCTTGAATGTTCGGGTCGCTCGCACACGCATAGGGACACTCCAATCCAACTTACTTCCATAAATAATACCGTTTTATAATGAGAACATTTTTCCTCCAAAGGTCGACTCTTGGTGGAGATGGACCCTTACTCACTGCTCGTATTGCTTTTGTCTATGCGAGGACAGTGAAATCGAATCTGAACGTTTCTTCAGCTTGAGAGAAGCGTTGGCAGACATTGACAACAACAAGTCAGTAATTGAAAAGCGGAGAAACTAATCTAACTGTATCTCATCTATGTCTCGCTGGCTTTAATTGGGAGTACCGCTTTCAGGTGTAATCATAGCGAATACAACTTGGGTTCTAATAAGATCTTTATGTCTGCTCTCTTGTGTTAACTGCATGGGTGTGCGGGTCGACTTCATGTTCGTTCATCCTTCTGATGGTTGTGACAACTTGTTTAATTTCGCAGGGTTGTAACTGGTATGCGGTTAGTGAAGCTGGGCAAGGTGTTCCACCTGCAGGTGTATGAGGGCGCGCTGGCGGAGCGCGGCTTCGTGGAGTCCTCCACAGAGGTGGCAGTCAAGGCATTCGACCCCATGCATGTGGGAGTCACGCAGGGTGTGGACTACCACACGCTCACGTACGAGAGGCGAGCCATCGACTTGGATGAGCTGGACGCACCCGCCGGACATGTACTCACCGGGGCCAGGTGAACACTTTACTACAACCTCCTCCTTTTATAGTTCGAATAATATTTTTAGCTCATCACACGACTTATTTATATTTTAACAGATTCCGTATGATCGGTGCTCATCTTCACTTCGAGATTCGTGCTACTCCCTTCAACTACACGACCGGCAGGCTAGCTCCTGAGAAGAGCCAGTGGATCAGCAACGACAACACTGAAGGATCTCATATGCCAAGGTAGCTATCCATTTGCGGTTTAAACTTAACCTCAGCGTTCGTAGAGAACTTTCGAAGATTTAATTTTATCGTTGTTGTTCTAGAACACGAGTTAAGTTGTACAAGCCTGACATCCCGACGCGGAAGCAGACAACTCTGCACATCAACTCGCAACACGACCAGTACATAGAGTTCACGCACTCAGACTTCGACGCCGACGCGGCACAGAGCACCGTGCCATTCATTGATATACAGCCAGTAGTGCCAACCAAAGGTACGTAAACATTCCTAGCGAAAGCAGCAAATCATTTTTTGTCCTTCGGCCAACAGTGACCAATGTGGATTGATTACTTGCAAATTTTTAAATAAAAACAAAATGAAGGTTGTCCCGATTTTTGTAACTTTCACGAATGATCTCTTCTCTAATGTACTAAATAGTACGTTGCGTTTTGCCCTCAGCTCTGAACACCAAAGGCGCGTCGCTACTGAGCGGCGCGGGCATCTACCACCGAGGCGGGCGCGGCTCGGGCGGGTTCCTCGGCGTCAAGATCCTGACCTACGACTACTCCAAGCACGTGAAGGCCGAGCCCCCGCCGTCAGAGTTCGTCGACGAGGCAGAAACAACGGAATTTGTGCCCATCATCAATTAGAAATACAGTTCAATTTTGTATACTCATTTTATTTTGTAATGTAGCGTAATTGTGACTTTTGATAATACGTATTTTTTAAGTCTTGAATTGAGTTTTATTTTAGATAAAAGGTCCGTTCTAACTTATTAGTAACAGTGCAATACATCCTAAAGTTTTGCTACCGTTGTTTCCGTTGTACATGTATACGGTGCCAAAAAAGGTAACTTTATATGTAAAGTCAACTCTTATAGGTAAAATCAGATAAAATTGTGGACATTTTCAACTATTAAATTACTTATGTAGGAGTGCCTAACAGGGAGCAAAATATTCCTGAATGTCAGTGATTGTACATATTGAAGTGTTAAATAACGAAAAAAAAAAACAGTCAAACAATGAAATTGTTACCTTTCTCTTTCATCTATACAAAGCATAATAACACGCACGCCCTTGCTACGCACGCCGGCGCATAGGAAGGCCGCCAGGTAGGGTGCAGCGGGGAGTGGGCAGTATGTATGACGTGTGGGGGTACCTGCACTCGCAGCGGGTGCACGGCCAGCAGCGCCAGCAGGTCGGGCGGCGGCAGCACGTCGGCCGCGCGCACGCCCATGCTGCGCACGCCGGCGCACAGGAAGGCCGCCAGGTAGGGTGCAGCGGGGAGTGGGCAGTATGTATGACGTGTGGGGGTACCTGCACTCGCAGCGGGTGCACGGCCAGCAGCGCCAGCAGGTCGGGCGGCGGCAGCACGTCGGCCGCGCGCACGCCCATGCTGCGCACGCCGGCGCACAGGAAGGCCGCCAGGTAGCGGTGCAGCGGGAAGTGGAACGACGCGTGCATCACCTCCGACTGCGGGGATGGCCATCGATATCAATCAAGATTACGGCATAGTTACAAACTTGACATGTCGAAAAAGAGTTTCACAAAATGTCGCCATCTCTTCTGTGGCAACCCAGTATTGTGTACTGACCCGCTCCATGTGCGGCGCCGTGAAGTGCACGGCGTCCAGCCACTCCTGCAGGTAGGTGAGCGCGGCGGCGATGATGCGGCGCGCCAGCGGCGCGTGCTCGGCCTCCGTGAGGTGCGACAACACCGACCACATGGGGTAGGCCGCCGCCTCCAGCTCGCACGAGAACGCCGCGTAGTACGACGACGGCTCGAACTCGATGTGCCCGCCCACCTCGCGGATGTTCACGTTCATTCCTACAGCACATTCGAGCCATTTAGATTCACATTTTTACATTATGGGTCTGCTTCTTGCGCATTTGTATAAGAAAATTATTATTTTTTTAAATTAACTTTGCTTTTTTTTTTAATATAAGTGGATTGGCAAAACAAAAACAAAACACAAAAATAAGAAAACATAACAAACCTTGCAGCATCGACAAAAATTCGAACCACATATCGACAAGCGCGTCATCTTGCAGAAACAGTAGCGCCACACTCTTGTGGCTCAGGACGTTATTGAAGTCGGAGACGAGCGGCCAGTAGCAGTGCTCCTTCATGACGCGGCGCGTGCAGTCGATGACGTAGTGGAAGTTCTGGTCGGGGTCGTGCAGCGTGTTCTGCACCAGGATCTTGCCCATCATGAGGCGCAGCGACAGCACCATGACGTGCAGCAGGTGCAGCTGCTGCACGCAGCGCAGCGCCAGCGCCTCGTTGGAGAACAGCTGCACGGACATGTGCACGACGCGGTTGGACAGCGTGTCGGGGTCGGCCGCGTCCTCCAGCACCAGCGGGATGCGCGCGTAGTGCATCACGAACGTGCGCGTCAGGTGCTCCTGACACACGGAAACA
Organism: Trichoplusia ni; assembly: GCF_003590095.1. Lineage (NCBI taxonomy): Eukaryota > Metazoa > Arthropoda > Insecta > Lepidoptera > Noctuidae > Trichoplusia > Trichoplusia ni. Next base: position 13,278,640 of record NC_039488.1, on the reverse strand, counting down.
ACCAACAATCTTATAGATAACCAACATTTTCTACAAATTGACAGTTATTTTATTAATGAGAACCTGCGATTTGAGTTCAGCTCTGTTTCGAGGTTCCTCTTTATTTCACTTTCTAATAGCGCTATCATAGTATTCGCTAAGTATTTGAACGCAACACTCCTTACAGAAGAACCACTCTCCATAAAAATCACTGGTACACACCTTATAATCTTGGTCGGGCAGCATGTTGAGTAGGAAGCAGACGACGTTCTGCGGGAACTCGTACTTGAACGTCCAGAATATGAACTCGTCGAGCAGAGTATTGTGTTGGAGACGTGGAGCTAATGCAGGCAGATGCCGATATCTGCACAACAAAGAAAACATTTTCATAAGTAGTTCGGAACTTTTATTCTATTGATATATAACTTACTTATAAAAAAATAAATTAAGATTGATCAATGTGTTACATTGAGAGGATGAGATGAGAATGAGTGGGTTTTGTAAAAAAAACTTCTTAAAGAAAGCAATATCCTTTTTGCACTAACCCCGTAAAACTTTTAAAAGATAAAAGATCATTTATTTGTAAAAGTTTTCTAGGTTTAGCGCATTTCTTTCTATTAGTATATCATTACTATAAGTTTGAGAACCAGAACCTTAAGGTACATAGAACCGTGTCGCTCTTTACAGCAGTCTTCCAGCGCAAGGAAGGAAGATAAAGACAGAAAGTTATGTGATGACTAGTACTCACTCGTCAGGCGGTTCTGGTGCTGGGAACATCTCGAGCGCTCTCTCATACATTTTGTTGGACTCGGCCATGTAACAGCCGTATTCTGTGTCGGGAAACGGCGGAACCACCAGGTTGCGGTACATCTGGGAAAAAAGTAATTTTAATAGTTTCTAAGTTAATTGGTGCTTGGATTTTAACCAATGGTCTATGTAGATGACTTAATAAGACGGCAGACAACAGCAACATCCTTACTTTAAGAGCTAAAAAGCTAAGCCCACATTAGATTCTTATAATTCATCAGACAAACATTATATAGACTTGCAAATATTTCTATGTGAAGAACTTAGGAAATGCTCTACATAGTGTAGGATAGTGCCTCTCTTTCTCCATTGCTGAGGTATTACTTAAAGAGGTGGTCTGCTCAAAGCCAATCCGTAAAACCAGAACTTTTATAGTAATTTTCGTGAGGATGGTTCACATTTAAATGTTTTTGTGTTGTTGTACCTGTGGGTTGATGAGCGCCTTTGTCATGGCCGACCGCATAAGGTCGCCCATGTTGTTGAACTCCATCAGCATCTTGACGTAGCCCTCGCACTCCTGGACCGTGATCCTGTAGTTGTCTGACGTGGGCTGTGTGCCGCAACAACTGGGAACAATAGAAATGGAAATTTGAGTATTTCGTTTCAAGTTTTTTTTGAACTGACGGTGGAAATTTTGAAACTATTGTTTCATTTAATTTTCCTTTAAATTAAATAGACGAGAGTAAAACACGAGTTATCAAATAGAGTTAGCGTCGACTGTGCATGTATTTTTATTTAATATTCCCTAAGCAGTTTGCAAACCGGCAAATCTAGATAGGACTAAAAGTCTTAAACGCTGAAAAATGGTTCCGTGCAATTAAAACGTGTAAGAAAACATACATCGCTTTACCAACGCAATAAGATAACCTATAGGCCACCATAAATATGTAATTACAATGCACTAGCCGACTTAAAAGGCAAAAGTTAAAGGGGTAAAGGAGTAAAAGGTATCCGGTCAAAACTAGTAGATAAATTATAAAATTTTAATAAAAAGTAGTTCATCAAAACTGTAAACTCTCATTTAAAGCCTGTACACACGGTGTATTTTTGAGCTTAAGCTGCTATTTGTTATCAAAGTCGTGAGCGCGAGTACGTAAAACGTGCGTCGTCGGGGCGTTAAAAAATCTCCATGTGAACAGGCCGTAACTTTCTCGGTAGGCAACATCGTCCAAGTACTTAAGAGCCCTCAAGACGAGCTATTGTTACTGGAAGCTTTTAAGATTGTTCAAAGTATCTGTTGTCAGCTTATACGTGTCTAGTGGCTGTGCAAATAGCAGACACGCGTGTGCTGTACCGCCTAAAGGCGAAAGACTGGAAAAACGTGTGCTATATCCGTGAATGTTGAATTTTACATCGCTACTTGTTATATTTGATGGGCCTTTCTGTAGTTATTCTGTCTGATCTTCCTTCGTAATAGGAATGGTGACAATTTTCTTTCAATTTCGGACATTTAATTAATAATTTTGTAAATATTAGTTAATCAAATTACATTGAACTTACGCGTGACTTCACTTCTGTGTATAAATGTTGGAAAGTCGTTACGTCATAAGCCCTCTTCCTAAACTTTAAAGCAGTTTATGTTTTTCAATGTTTATTATGCAGATAATGGCAAGAATCCGTATTTTTTTATTATATACGTGACGACGTAAGTCATCAACCCTATAAGGGGTTAACTAAATTATTTTGAGAGAACTTTTCATCATAGTGTCATTTTTTTAAACAACATGAAATCATACAACTGCGCATACGCCATAGCTTTACAATTAAAAAAACAGCAACAACATAAAGCATTGAAACTACTGGACAACATTGTAACGACAGCTCTATATGGGTGTATACCATAACAAATGCATGGCGAAGTTATACCACCGATCATTGAATACATTCATCGATCAACTTGACCTACATTCTAACATTTCTAACCTACTTCAAGACCTGTCTAGTTCTATTAATTCTTAACACAGTGCACGTGAATATATATACCTTGTATTGGACATGGTAACTGTAGTAGAAACCGTACTTGCACACGTAAGGCCTCACAAATCACTAGGACAGTTGAAAGAGTGTTAAATTCTTAATAAGAGGATTATAGTTCAAAGCAATTTATTTACTTACGAAATATTTTTTAAGATTACAACGACGATGAAAAGCAAAATAAAGCATCTGACACGGTGTTTTGTAACCCTGATTTTTACGTATTTTCTTCTTTCAACAATGTACAAACGCGTATATGGGTAGATATGTATTCATCAAATGACTCAATGTCGTTCCATTTAGGTGTCTTATAGTCTAACTAACTAAAGTCACTCAATCTGCCATTTTACGTTTCTAACGCACATGGTTACATTTTGACAGAGCTATTTGTATGTATGAATGATGAGCTGTTCTCTCACCTGTTTTCTCTGAAGTGTTGTAGCAGACGCAGTATGAGCCGCGGCATCATGGCCTCCGCGACACACATGAGCGCGGCGGGCACGTCCCCCGGCCGCGGGCATTTGTTACCGTGGTTGCTGCAGAACCTGGAAATACAATAGCATTCATTATACAAGTAATTTTATCTTCATCACCCTCGACTTTTCCCAACTATGTTGGGGTTGGCTTCCAGTCTAACCAGATGCAGACAGATAGGTACAAGTGTTTTACAAGAAGCGACTGCCTATTCAACCTCCTCATCCCAGTTACCTGTGCAACACGATACCCTTTCGTAAGGCTGCTTGTCAGACTTTCTAGCGTCTGACTACCCGTTACAACTGCCAAAGATGATTTAAAAAAGACGGGACCCATAATTGAGGAGGAACTCGTTATGCAATAGATGGGACCCACTGTATCGACCTATGATCGAACAATTTGAGCAGTAGTTCCTTAGCCACGTGTTCCTCATCTTAATTAAGCAATTTTACGTATATGGTCATTGGTGATAGGCTACATACGTGTTTGTTTAGTACGAATGGACTTTATAATAACGCATGAATTAATGTTTCCTTTTATAGTTGTTAAAATCATTTGTTGCAAATCAGTCATGGACTCAATTGAATATGAATAGGTTTGGATTAAAATGTAGAGAGTTAGCCTAAACCATGAGTAATAGTAATTCATTTATCTGAGTGCTATTTTGAATTCCTGAATGAAGTCTACAATAAGAAAAATCTGTGAAAAAAATAATATTCTCTATTTATTATTACTTTTTGACCTTCATAAATGCGTTTATATTTATTAAAGTATCTTTGACCGTAAATAATAACTGTCCAAACACAATCTCATCACGTCAGCATTAAATTAAGATGTGTGACGTAGCTGGCTTGTGACGTCACAGCTCAAGGTCTAGGGGCAAGTTCAAACGGACGCTCGAGTCACGGTAAGGTCAGTGCTGTCTCTATCCTTTTCTAACTTTAAGAATACTGTAATGAACTATTATACTGTTTTGTTTTAGGGCGTGTTTATTGTCGTTTTATTGAGAGGAAATCTCTCCGTATAAAAAAAAGAAATATAATTACATTGTAAGCGTGAATTCGTTAAAAGAGGTTTTCCATCTCATCGTGAAACAAAATACGAACGAGAGCTTGCTTATAAACGGATTTTCAAATTTTATTAAACTCGAGTACCTAATCATTCCACTTAGAAAATAATAAGGATCTACTGAATATGCGACTGCATTACAAATTCGCATATGCGACACGAGCGATACCTCACTGTAAATGTAAATGTCACAGATCTTATGACAAATTACCTATTGTCCTACACTAACTAATTTCACTGATAACATCTACGTATCGTTTATAATTCATAATGGAAATACACGGGAACACGATAAGAGTTGCAAACTTACTATATTTGTGTCTCATGTGCCAATATGACCAACACAAATCAGGATACTTTTGTCTAAATATGTTTTATTTTAGAATGCTTAATCACTTGATCAGGCAGTATTGCACATAGTAAGAAAACACAAAAAAGATGGTGAATTTCTAAAAACACTGATAAATATTCAGTAGTGTGAAACTCAAGAATAAAAAATATAAATAAGGAAAATCCTTTACGTTTATACTTCGGAACTCTCAAACGAATTCGCAAAATCCATAAACATCGTTTACATTAAGAGACGGCTTTATAAAGTAAACGCATAATACGAAAACGTAAGATAGTATTATTCGAAGCGATTACACAAAAAAAAAATTGTTGTAGTTACCTGATGTTTTTCGGAGAAAGTAAATAAACTACCTATATGCTTACACAATCCCCTTTTAACACATTAGCCCTAGAAGGGTTTTTTTTAAATCAATGCCATCGAAACATTCTCACAGTTTCATTTGCATCGGAGATCTCTCGATCAATTATTTCTCCAAATATGCTGCGAATTTACGACGAAACCTTATATATTTTTTATTACAAGTGTAACAGACAAGAGCAGGTGGTCTTTACTTTATTCACCCCCATTCAGCACGTTCCAGTGTTGTCTGAATATTGTTCTAACGTCTGTAAATGTCAACAATGTGTCAGCTGCGCGCTTATCTGTCTCTCCAAACACAATTGACCGACAAAACGTGTTATTTTATCATGCTGATATGATACCCTGCTAACCTGAATCGTGTAAATAATAATATTTTGTTTATACTTATCGAGCTTTCCTGATACTTTACACTACTTTACAGTCTTAAAAACTTATGGAGCTAAAAGTCCAGTGCGTGCTTATGGTCGTTTACGAACACCTATTTACAATTACCATGATCCTAGGCCATTGATTAGCCTTGACTTTGATTGATTTAAAGTTTTAATGAACCTGATGTTGCAAAGAAAAAGGAAGTACTAACTGCATGATCAGATCAGATCAGAGGGCTTTCCTCTACTATGGTTATTATTTATTGAAGGTTAAAGTTGTCTGATGGCAATTTGGCAATCGATTGCACGGATAGCTGAGTAGGTGAGGTCATGCGAGACCCACTGCAAGTGCACGAAGTGTCGCCGGTCGGGCCCGTGTAATACAAGCATTTGTGTGATCACGAATGCTAGTCTAAAGTCTGGGTGTAATTATGCACGTGACTTGAATGTTTGTCAAAACCTCTGAGACAGAAGGCTTAAATAGTTTCGAACGGGCTTTCTTCGTTTTAAGTACTTTTATAAGTTTTAAGGTCGATCCATTTGCACTTTTAATGTATACATTCGCTGCTGTTGAGTTCGATATCAGCTCAGCGCTAAATAATTTTCATAGATCTCTCTTTCTTCTACCGTCGATACTAATACATAAAGCTGAGTTAAAATATGATTCCGCATCTAGTAAACAAGACTGGCCACCTCGTTCTCGAGATAGATCCGGTCAAGTTCAAAGCTAGCACGCGTTACGTTTGTTCTGTTATCAGAAGCACGTTTATGTTCAGATTACCTTTGAGTACTTCAGTGATAACGTTCGATAAGAAACCTAAGAATGTAGGTTATGATTTATAGTGCTGTGTAGCTGATGGAAGTATTATTATTGCTGAATATATTGCTGATCAAGCTCACCGGAACAAGGTTGTATATTTTTGGATTGCACTAAAACGGAGCGAAAGGTGTAAAGATCTAAGCACTGATAAAAGTATGGCGCTACTAAAGGTAATATTTTGTGCTACAAACGTTAATTAACGCCAATCTATCGATTGCCAAATTATAGGAATACATTAAGCGCGCTTCTCAAATTTAAGATACGGCTAATTATACTTTATATAAATTGGTGTTCAATACAAATATCATTTATAGGGAAAGCCTTTATAAAAACCCACACGATTGTTAATGTCATATTTTTTAGAAACCATTTTAGAAGCCTGAACTTAATTGCCCGTTTTCGCTAAATTACAATGAGCAGAAAATGCCAAGTCATTATGAACAAGCGCGATCATCAATGCTGGTTTTTTTTTACAACCATCGAAAATAGGCTCTGTTCTTGGGACAGTTTAGCTATTATCAAAATGATGCTATTTATAGTAATTAACGAACACTAGTATATCTTTGCATAGTCAAGATTTCGGCCTTACGCCTCATTGGTTTTGTAAAACCGCCCACGCTTGGATGAAAGCTAAGATAGAGACAGTTTACCTTACCATGTTAGTAATGGCTATATTAATAAACTCAATGCTTATCCGGTATCCCTAAGTAAAGGCAACGAAATGGAAGTGTGTCTCGTTTCGAAACGAGGGAAGTCATTAGGAGAAATTGGTTAGGATAAAGAGAAAGATAACCACAAAGCTGCTAGTGGTTCTGATCTGTTTAGAATCTTTGGTTTGAAGTTGAAAAATTTGGACGAAAACAATAAAAATTGTATTTTGTTTCTTTCAAGTCCTCATTAATAAGTATAAGTATTCACATTTACAAGTCTACGAGAGTTGTTGGCCCACTTCGGAAGTTTGCAGATATGATGGCTACAACTCTACCAGTCTTATTTTAAGGGGTTGTGTTCCTGTATGCAAAGTCAAATAATCTTGAGACAAGTGATCTTACCCATCTTCCTTCATGACAGACTTGTCTCCACAGTCGCAGGCGCCGCCGGCCTGTGACAGGAACATGTTGAAGTCGTGCGTAGAGTGGTCGCCGCGGTGGAAGCACTCGCGGCATATGGACATGCACGGCGATATGCCGCATGTGCGACATCTGTACGCCACGACGCGCGGGATCCACACCAGCCCGCATTTGTCGTGTTTGTCGTAGCTCCGGACTGTTGACAACAATATAGATCTTAATTAGTATTGTGGTTATCGTATTGAGTGTATGAGGCTAAATATGTAAAAATAAATCCCCCTTTTTTACCAAAACCCTAAGTACCAGAGGTCTTCAAAGAATGATATATACAAAAAAGGTTTTATTCCACAGAAGCACCTCTATACAACCTTTGTAATACGTTTAACACGACTCACAAAGAAGCCGGAGGTAAACGGTTTATTACAAAACTTAAAGGGACTTTAACGAGTTGGTATTTCGAAGGCTTCTATCGTACACTCGAGGCGGATTTTAATTACAAGTTGAGAACTTTATTTGCGGTATTAACAAGTAGAAAGGTACAAAAAGTAGACAGGTGCCAGTGACGAGGGCGACGTTTACCCTGAGGGGAGACTGTGCTGTTGGGTGCGCTATTTTATAAAGTGGCTCATGTAATGGTTGTAGGTATTTTATTTTAAAAAAAGAAACCAACCAAAACTAAGCCTCTTGTAAATAAGATCCTAGAGCAAATCTCATCCAGTTGCATTCTTACTCCTACACACTTCAAAGAGTTGCTATACCAGGAAACAGGAAAACATTGAACAAAATTGAATCATTTTATGAAGGTTTAAAGAATTTATTTTTAGTGCGACCTACCGAAATACCCTGCTACTACCAGAATGCTCTAGCTCTACCAGAATATTACCTAAATGAGCAGGTGTTGTGCGCACTTTTACATGTAGGTATAAAAATTATATTTATCTGAATAACAAAATATTTGCAGTGACTCATCATGTTTTGATGGTTAATGTCGAAGGTCGTTTTTATAAATTCCGCGCTTATTCATAAACAAATTAGGACTTCTTGGAATCCTTGTAAAATTGCATTATTAATTATAAAGTCGTTTTTAAGTTTTTAAGCTGTCTCTCCGTAGCTGCGTATTGCCTGTTTACATTCCAGGTTGGATGAATACTTAGTGGATAGGAGACATGAAATTCGTTCACATGGTCATAACATCATCAAGATCTTAACATCTGAGAATCTTCATAAGGAATTTAAGAATTACTAAGCTTGCTGCCTTTAATGCTAAGCCATGGAGTTAATAAATGTATGCAAATATTACCAATAGCATACATAGCAGACTATTACTGTGGGAGAACTAAAATATAAACAAAAATCCTTGCTATTCAACCGGAAAAATTACATGTTCTATATAGTTCTATCAAGAAAAGGTTCTGGACTGTCGACCACAACGAATATTCCTCAAGGGATTTTTGTAAAGTAGCTCTGGACCGAACAGTATTGAGTCAAAGGGACCTTTGACCACCAGTGGTGGAACACGAAATAGGTAACATAAAAAACAACCAAAAATGAAGTCCCACATTGTAATGACTAGCATCGGTCCGAGCACGTCCCATGATTATACAAGCATAAAAAAGAAACCGGCCTCGAATCGTTTGTCTCACCCTCGCATCGATATCGCCAAGTCATCCGGAGTAATTACAATGGCACCTAATGTTTTTGACACCGTTACTAATATGCTGGCGCTGACTTGGTGCTAACTAGATAAATACAGACCTCCTTTTAAAGTTCAATAAACCTATGTGGATTTTAATACTTAATGGTTCGGTTTTGGTAATTTTATTCACTTTTTATGAATTTGCTTTTATGTCAACAAAATATCTATGAATACTTAATTGTCTGATAAAGGCGATATATGATAAATTCTTGGTTTATTATGTGTTATGCAGGCACGCTACAAAACTAGATGGATAAAGTTTAATAACCGTTTTCGTTGTTGCGAGAATTTAATTGGTCGAAGAACTACGATAAAAAATGTGCGAGCTGAGCAAAGGGTCTTCGCTCAAGCAGAATAAGTTTCCTTGAATTGGCCACGGCGGACCGCCAGTAAAAAGTGCCAGGGACATTAGGGCTTAACGTAAATTATAAATAATTCGGTTTATTGAGATAAATTTCACCAATATTTTCATGCCGAATCTTAAAGTTTATAAGATGTATCTGGTTAGCTATAAGACAATGTGTTGCTGAACCACGAACAATATCAAGAAGGATAACAAACAGTGATTTCTGAAGGACAGAAAAGATCGTTCACAACGTTAGTAAAAATAATCTAAAACTTATCATCCAATTAGAAAGACATCGACGGGACATAACAGAGATATTTTGGCAGGAGATCAAAAAGAAACGGCATCGACAATGATTAAACGTGACGGATTTGCAGCGAGTCTATTATGAGAGCGGGTGGTGTGAGATAAACGCAGCCACAATAATCTGTGTATCTGGTGTAACCTGACGCATCCATTATGTTGTATTTTCTTAGAAGGAACGCATTCTGTATAATTATATACGTTCTCGGAAACGAGTTGGGTTCAAAAACGATGCTTAAATTAATACACGATTATTATAATTCGATTTGGATATCAAGAAAGTGGAATATTAAAATAACTGTTACATTAATTAATCTAAAATAGCGAGCGAATCCGATCCGAATCATATTCCGATAAAGAGTGTTTCGCGTTACATTAAAATTAACCAATTTTATATTAATAAATTTATTAATGGACTTATTTGCAGTTTAACGATAAATATAAACACATGCGAAATTCATTGCATGGCACTGTGACCATTACCTCCCAGCATAGCATAAGCAATCTATAAATAAGATTAGTGTCAAGAGGAACTCTGAATCTTAACAGCTTATAAACTAGGGTCGTTAGGGAATGTATTGCAGATAACAGTTTATTCTTGTTTATCGTCTTTTGTTTCTATGATGAAACATGTTGCGCTCTTCAATAATGACAATAAATGCAGAAATATTCAAATTGATACTATACACTAGCTTCGATACCGTATTAAAGTAGAAGTATTCATAAGCATACTAATTAGGTATATGACGTAGCATAAACTACATATGCCTGTTATAAATATCTTTAAAAGGCAAAATAACTCGTAAACAACAAAAGAAACCATATTTTTTTTATGTTATATTGTTCACCATGTACAAGGTGGATAAATTATTCCGACAATTTGCATTTGCGCCCACAAATAACTTAAGAACGGATAGTTTTGTATGTAAATCAGAGGAACAGTCGATGGTGCAGCGGGAGCGGCGCTACAATAATTAACAAACTTAGAAACATAAAAGCAATTACCACAACAATATAAAACATTACGCAACATTAGCCGTTTGCAACAAGGCGTCGCATCGATAATTACAAGTAGCATGCGCGTGCGCCGAACGGACGATCGTTTGTATCAGCGTTCGTTGTACGTATAGGTGGTTATTGCCCTGACCGTGACGGCCGCCGCTTTGGGCAACCGCACTGATGGCTTGACATCATTCCATCTATTATATCAACTCAGAAGTGGATTTCAAATTATATTATAATCTTACAGCCTGTTTTTGCTACTATTCTAGAAGCTACGAAACTGGGCCTTATAAAAATTAATATGAAATTGAATTTGAGGTTATAAAGGAACCAAATATTTTGATGTCATCAGACAGGTTTGTGACTAAAAATAGTCATTGCATAGCGTAAAGAAGTTAAAAATCACGGCGTTGCGTGATTCACAATGACTGCGCGAAAGTGTTAAAAAATAACTAGCATCTTAAATCTAGAAAATTAAGGAAGATAAGCCGGGCGTTTTTGTTAAGATTTACGTCTCGCATATAACATAAACAAAGCGGGTGCTTATCTTGAAGCAGGAAGGAACACGGCACGTGTCTGTTGGACCGCGATCAGCTGTTAGACGGGGTCGACGAACGCCACGGCCGGTGAATAACACCGTCCGATACGAAACGCACCAGTGTCAATGCACTTACTAAGAAAACTGGGGTCGTCTCAAAATGTGCGGGTAAATCAAACTCGCATACGAGTTGCAAGTACGAAAACGAATGTCAAATACATTCGCTGAGTCACCGAACCATGCTCAGTATTGTAGAGTAACAATTGCACTTAGTTGTTTTAGTGTGTTAAAGGTTTTATAACAATAATAAATACATCCAGAGAATATGATTTCAAATGTGAACATTCAGAACTTTATGAGCTTCTTTTATGCTTCTCTGTATCGAAGCAGTAATCAAGTTGCCAATATTTGCCATTGAGAAGGCATTCTCCTGGCAATTTGCGAACAAATGTGAAATATCTGACACAGAAATAACATAAAATTTTCCTTGAGTCATTTTTTAGATAACATTTGAGTCGTGATCATATGTATATTCTTTGCTCAGCAAATAATTAGTTGGGTTAGCGAGACTAATTAAGCTGCATTCAACGCGTTGAAAATTGTAAACGAGGAATCTAAATAAAATACGATTTCGAGGGGAAGTGAAATATAAGAAATATTGCGTGAGATATAAAATATATCGTAACTGCTACGAATATTACAGGCATGCGGCAACAACCTCATTTGAAACATAACCTGTACTAAAAGCTTCAGAAAAATAAAATGTCTCCGTCCATTTCTCAGAGGAATTATGTTCTTCCCTTGGTCGTGCGAACCGCAAAGGACAATTTGCGAATAAAAAACGCCATATAATCGTGACTGAGATAGTCCCAGCCATGTGCAAGTTAAATAAGAAGTTGAAAATTTTTCCTTATGCTTGCACGGTGTTGCGTCAATGGGAACGATTACTTACGAAAGTCGCCCTTATAACTTTATTAATAAAGTCTGCTGGTGATACAGTCACCAGTAGGGCAGGTTCGGCTGTCAGTAACGTTGAGTGAGCAGTGACCACTGACACCGGACACCGCGAGATTACACAGAGCTATTGAGATGTTTTTTACTACACTAGATATAATATTTATCATGACCTAGACCAAGACTGAGCGTGGGTTACAATTCTAACTGACTTTAATATCCAGACTAAGAGTGTCATTTTTCAAATAAAGGATATTGCTGTATCGCCTGACAACATGACCTAATTCACTGAGTAAAGCGATTGTTTTCAGTGTTACTGCTCTTTATTACAAGTACCAAATATAAATATAAATTTTCACTTAAGCGCAGTACAAGTATTTTATTATGTCATGTAAATATGTATATGAGAATGCATCACAAAGGATCTATGCGTTGTGTAGGACTAATATGATATTCATGGTGCGTGTCGTATAATTAGATTTAGGTCTGCCCTATTCAATGTGGGCACAATTATTTATACATTATGAATGAAAACAAAAGCTTATATCGTCCAACTAATTTGTTTGTTAGAATGATGAATTATGAGAACTTGGCTACGAGTATAAGGTTACTAATGCGAATGATGTAAGGGAATATTAAACAGCGTTCGTGTTAAAGGGATGGCACGGATCCAAGTAACTAATGATAGTGAGATGATTTTATTTAGAACTTTAATCCGGTCGGATTTGCGCACTTCCGTGGCGAATCACCAACGAAACATAATAGATATGTATATACATTTAATAAGTGCTAAAAAGTGACAAAAAACAAAGCATAGGTGATCAAATTATTTAATTTTATAGTCTAAAATCTGTGAGCAAGTTCCAATGACCTCGACCTAGCCTTTATGCTTGTGTGGTCAAGTATTATTTCATAAAACATCGCATTCGAATGATTTGATTAGGTACAGTAATTTAAGGCTAATTAACATCAATTTATGGTCCTTAGTTAAAGTATATAAGTACTTAGCCTTACTATGTCGATAATGACTCAAGATATGTGTCCACCGGCACGTAGGTATCTACTGGCTTAAGGATACATCACTAAACATAACTAAAATATTAGGTGCTGAAAGACGTTGTTTTCCTGCTGACTCATGCGTTTAAGGATTTAGGTTATTACCTATACAGATTACTCAGATACAACATTTTTTTAAAGTTAGTAAAATATATTTTAGGTCCTCACGTATCACAGTGACTACTTAATCGGTCGCGTGGGATTCGGTGATTGATTTTATTACCTTCGAGGGCGTTGTGAGCTGGCTCTATTTTCCAACACAACAAAAAATAAGTGGAAACCTGTCGAGAGACACATAAATATAAGTTATGCTCAAACTAATTCTGTTAAGAATCACGTTATTAATAGCTTCTTTAATAGTTCATTAAATGCCGAATTTAGAGTCAGTTTTATTACTTCTTCAAGTTATAGTTCTGTAAACAAAGGTGGATAAGCAACCAAACATAGTAACGATTTTATATCTATGTAGCACGCTAAGTCAGGGTTATTAAAAACTTTAATTATGCCTGAACACCTAAAAAGGGCAGGTGCTGCATTTCCTCAACCCTGAAAACAAGGACACAGACTTATTTTCTTATACGAGTGCCATTTTCACTTGACGAGACCATTTGCTTCGTGTATCATGGGTAATGTAGTCTGTCGTATGAGGCCATGTTAGATTATTTTCGGTTCGACAGAGGGAGATGACGTGCGATGGTAGCAACGTGACGCCACCCAACTTATTATGATCAGTCACGTTTGACGTCAAAACATCTTAGGATTTGCTCAAGAATTATCGTTACCTGTCTAATGTATGAGAATGATTGTCACTGCTACTCCAAAGCGATAAAAAGTTGTTTAATGTCATTACCAACGGCTGGTTTTCATTGATAAAAATATTGTGGTAAGAAGTGATTTAAAATGAAACCAGCATTAATAGATGAGGTCATGGTTATATTAAGTTCTAGATAGACAAACAATATATTTTAAAGGCTAAGTAACAATTTGTATAACATAAAACACTGTATCATCCACCCAGGTATCAATTACTTTCCTGCTTTTAAGTTTTAGGAATAAAAGTGACCCTTTGTCCATCCCAAAGAGTATAAAGCAACAATGCAAGATGCAAGTTTTATCTGTTATTCTTTGGGGCGTCGGAGAGCCCGCGTTAAAATGATAATCGCTTACGTTAAGCTGGCATTTGGGTCAAGTAAGTCAGGTGCGATGACATTGGGTAGACAGATGGCAAAAAAACAGCTCAGTGGCGCCTTCGTTATGCCTAATAATAACTTGCTGCGTTCAGCACTGCGTTTTGTTAAATAATAACTTTAAAATACAATGTATTGTCTTATTTTTGGATGTAAATTGTACAGCATATCAAGAACTTAACAATTTCAGGAGAGCATATTTACATTGTGTGCCAGTGATTGGTTACAACAAAATGAAAACAAAAACTGATTCTGTACATATACGTTGTCTGAATTGTGCAATGACTTATTTGGGCTTAAAAACATAGGTAAATTTTGCAATATGCTTCAATAGGACTTGAAAAAAAATACCATTAATGTACGTAATAAACCTATGAATACTTAGCATATTTAATTGCAGCGTTATTAAGTATCTCAATGATCGAGTCCGAATAACATCGGCCTTCAGTATTCAAGTCTTGACACGGCCGAGGTCCCTGCAAGGTCAAGGTCGGGCGTCCGAGATGCTAACTAGTTCCCGAAAACTATATTTTTTGCGTTACTTGTTTGAATATTACATGTATTTCGTGTTTATTTTAGCATACCAACGCTTGTTTGGACATTATTTTATCGTTGCTAAGGACAGTTTGCGTAGACAAATCCATGACGGGATGGTTTTTTTTTAAACCTGACGTTACATCTATGCTTAAAATTTTACAGATTAAATGAAATGCTAAGTCATGTTTTATTCTCAAATGTGCTGTATGAGATACAATCAAACATGTAGTGTAATTAATTTTGTTTCTTGGTATTTCCTCAGTGCAAATAAATACATAACGAATAATTCAAACTTAGAAATATAATTTAAGTGGTTACGATAATGTAATTCTATGTTGGTATTCCAGATGTAGTTCTACATAGCAAAACGACCCGGTATGATATCAAACTAGTATTTATATTATAAAAGAACATTCCTTTCTATAAAAGGCGTATGTATTACATATTTGGCAAGCTTCTTACCGACATCCGACATTGTAATATTATACAACATAGGAATTCCACACATGTCTAAAAGAATTTCAAGAATGTAAGGTGTTAGTTTAACATTCAGGATCGCTAATGATCCTTTACAACAAATCTACGTAGAATACATTAATATGTAAATGTATGCTGTAGTTCCATGACTACAGATGTCAAAATATAACCCTTTTCTTTAAGCATTAGAGAAATAAATTGAAAACTGTATCAATCGACAATTTTATTACTAATTTGGTATGAATTAATTCCTATAATGAAAACTGATTAGTTAGGTACTATGTTTGATTGAGTTTTATTACTCGTTAATCTATTTGACGAACGGAAGAAGATAATTTATTGTAGTTTAAACGTCTGGGTACCTGTCATATCATCATAGTATTAATGTGGAAAATATACGATCTGCCGTTATTTTCCGTAACGTCTTGCTATGTTAATAGAGAATTAACGTGAGGTCGGGGGCAGTCAAAAACGGTCTTAATTACTTGAATAAAGGCAACTGAGTACAGTACAGAGTACCTACATAATTTCTTGGAAGGGACACGATAGCCCACTATATCTACTGGGACGACAACACAAATGTTATTGTAGAAGTTTATTATTATAAACACAAACACGCCAAGCAGGACGTTGCATCGGGATACGTTCCGACATCAACGAATAGCAAATAAACAGCGCAGTGTGTACTCCAAACAGGTTTTGGTGATAAAAAGAGGAACGAATACGGAATAGATGATATCCCAAATTAATGGTTTATTAAATATTCTGCCAGAGATGACATTTTAATGAGAAAACGTTTTCAAAAATATTATTTAATCCTAGTTCTTCGAAAAAAGAGTCAGGCTTATGTCTAGTTTCAGTGCTAGTTATATGACGTTTTTTTTTCTCTACAATTTATATGTAAATAGGTCATAATTGCTACATTGTTATCAACCTAAAAGTTTTATGTGTAACATTCTACATTATCGTTGAGTGCTGCAGGTGCATGACGTAGTATGTTTTTGTGATAAAGTATGCCTTCAGAATTTTGACATTCAACTTTATGATTCGGGAAGTCATGTCGGATATATTGTGTGTATTCTAAAACTTTTAAGAAGTAGAACAAAACTTAATTTACTTAATCTATTTGAAGCAGGCATTCAATTATGTTCAAATCAAACTGGAAAACTAGGTCTTGTAATCTATCATCGCATGCGTTTCCAAAACGTTAAGATTAATTTGTAATTTTACTAAATAGACAACATTAAATACTACAAAAACTCAATACTCGTGAAAAAAACATTGCCCAAAAGATTCTAGGGAACAAAATAGTCAGCACTTGAGTACACAAGATGCTCCACCAGTTTATACTCCCGCGTAATTAGCTAGTCAGGAGAATTGTTTACTATGGTAATCATATGGGTGTTGGCAATGGCAATGACTGAGACTTGTAGCTAAACGTATAAGTGATATCATCTAAACTTAAAACTAAGACTGGATGCTGGCGTGAGTCAACAGCAAGTCATTCCGAAACCGCCAGTCACTGTTGCCCATCCAAACTCTTTAATGAACTCTTACAAGTCCACCTGCAACTATTCTTATTAATTGACGTTTTTTCCTTCATTATAATCCGACATCCTAGTACTTATGCCTGTCATATTCATTTACAATTATTATCCTCCAGACAATCGATCCATCTTTAATTCGACCTTTCTCCGTATTTAAATTTGCAAGTTATTATGGGTCACACTTCTGATGGCTTATTATTTATAACACAAATTACCGTCAAGAATTAGTACAAAGAGTTAAGGTTATGTTTATGCCACTCTTAAAGCAGCTGGGACTATCTGCGATTAAGTATGCCACTTCTTAGTTAGAACTACATCCATCTAGGCATAGTAGTATTCCAAATACTGTATCTAAAATATAAATTTGAACACTAATCTTGGCTAGACGGTAGCAGTATTAGGGTAATAGCTTCCAAGATCTCGCCTCTACAAGGAATACGACTGAGTACTAGTTGCAATTACGTGTATTAATGCGGTTAACTGTAAACGGTGTAGTGTCGCACACTGACACTAGGTGTAGCGAAGCGCGCTTCCGAAAGTGCAGTGCCAACATGCCAGGTTATTGAGTGCCTAATAGTGCCGTAGTGCACCAACACCTACGTCTACGCCAATACAGTGAGTCAGAGCTCGCATCTAGCTAGTACTGCTCTAGGAAGCACGACGCCGTGTTTTGTTTTTTAAACATAAAACATGTGCGTATAAATTGAGGACAAGTTCAACTTCGATTTTGCATAAGTTAAGTCTAATAGGGATGTCAGTGCTTACTCTTTGGAGAGCAGGGATTTCGTTTTCTTTTTAAGATTTAGATATATCATTCATCCTACACCTTTAAAGAAAGCACAATCTTTCGTTCTCCTGGGATTGGAGAAGGAGAGCCGAAGATCGATATCAGTGTGTCTGTATCCAGCAGTGGACTAATTAATAAATGCGAAAGTATACTCAATTAGTGTGTTTGAATGTTTGTTTCATCTTCACGCCAAAACAGGTGGACCGATTTCGATTATTTTTGTATGGAGGTAGCTGACACCTTGAATTAAGATAAGCTACTTTTATCCGACTTCGTTAAAATAGGGTACTGTTTTTGCAGCTATAACCGACATCCAAGCAGGCGAATCGCGAGGAACTGCGCTAAACCAGCATAATAACTTATTGTTAAAACCATCTTAGACTTATGTACACGAGTACAGAATTATTAGACGCGTGCTCATGAGATTACATATTTTTTTAAGATTTGAAGTATGCAATAACTTAATTAGCTGAGTATGGCTCTTTTTTTGTTTATTTAGTCTGTTTTTTATTTGTTTTATAGACTATACAACGGATTATGCTACATATTTATTTTTAAACTATGATGTATCAGGTATTTCCATTTGAAATGACATGGAATTTAACACTAGTGCATATAGCTAGGCGGCGACTTTAAACGCGGATTTCCCCTAATGAGGATCGGCAGACAGGTACAAGCCACGTGCGATTCGTCAAAAAAGTAAATTATAAACCAGGTAAGTAATACGTTTTTTGTGTTTTATAGTAACTGCAGAACGCCTTAGGGCGCACGCAAGCGTTCAGTTAAGCAGAAAGGATCCAATTAGATCACGCCACCTACAGACGAGTTGATCTAGCCACCCAAGTCAGAGTTTTAAGTTACATTTTATTTATCTCTTTTATATCATAATTCGTTACCTCACACTAATATCGAATGCATATTATATTAATATTATCTCGAGATTGTTTACAAATAGTTCGTTTGTACCTACTCACCACACATGGTATAGTTATGAATCATATTGTACCTGCAAGGTTTTCCAACATCTGCGTGTCATTGTATACGCGAAAATGGTAAAAGATGGCGGCGTCTTCTGTAGATAGACATGCATGGTACATACACATAGTTTATTTGTGTTTATTGAGGTATCATTGATATCAGTAATGCCTTCCTTTTATGACACAATAATACTCTTTTGTACTGCACTATATCAGCCAGTAGCTACCAATTACCATGAATATAGTAGCTGAATGTGAAGAATAAGGGAGCCTACCTGAAATGTCTGAAAGAAATATTATATCAGATGTGGAAGGGAGAGGTTGCTCTATACCATGTATTGCTATGTCACGATGACCATAGGTAGCTGCAATGCTATTGGAAACAGTACTACTACTTAATATGTGGTATATTATAGCTTTAAGACAAACAAACAATGTGTGTAGTATTAGTAGTAGTATGGGTAGATTGAAGGTCTGATCAAAATAACATGTTCATGGTACAACCAAAGGTAGAATCCTATATATAATGGTATACAACCATAGAATTCCATCCATCGCTAGGAATTCGATTAGACATATTTGTGTTCAAACGTAGACCTAGTCTGAGGTGACTGGGTTATTGAAGGTTATTTGAATGTCTGGCTTTGTATAAAATTTAGGTTTGGGAGGAAACTCTCATTTTTTTTTGGGTCCAGCAATTACTATGTTGGAGTATTAATAAAAGCGGTCTGAATAGAGAGTATAGAATAGTAGCGTAGTAACTGAACAAAACAATCACATCATATTTATCTAAAACTTACTGTAAATATATAATACTGTTTTATAATAGCAAAATGAGAGATTTTTATTTGCCATTTGAACTTTTTTTTTATTACTTTTGGCTAATGAATATCCCTTTTTAATAAATAGACTACACAATTCTGTAACATATACAATCTATATTTTAATCTCTTTTTCTTTCGACCAGTTGTATAAAAACTAGTATAAACAAAGATGATTGTCATGCCAACAACAAACAAGATAATTTATCAGACACAAACTAAGATAACTTTAGTGTTTTTAACTGGAATAAAATTAAAAATAATAACATAGTTTGTATGCATCTACCTTTTCTTTAGTTTTCTATTGTATGTTTAAATAATGTTCAGTTTGGTAAATTTGCATCATAGTTCTGTTCTTTTAATTATAAAAATGAGATAACAATTAGTTGTTGCATTTTTTTTTATTTATGAGCATCTGTTCATGTGTAAATCTAATTTAAAAGTTCAAATTTTGACCCCAAGTATATTAGCCTAATGATAATCTGCATTCTAAAAATATATTTTTTCATTACTGAGTTATTGTAGGTACTAATATTATCTTTGTGAGTTTCAAGATCTTAGCTACACCTTGTGTTTGTCTCTCCATAATGCATGTTCAATGTATTGTAATTAAGTCAGTATCAAGATTGTTCTACACAAATTCAGTATATTATACAGCAGTACAGTTACTTAAGAGCTATCAAGAATCACAGATTTATTTGTTTTTGTGCATCAAAATGTACATTAGTTGTATTGCAACCATCTATCAACATAATATACATTTATATACAACAAACAATGGAAGGTCATATGTCGCTACTGCTTCAATTTCTCATAAAAACAACGCAATTGGTGCAATAGAACTGTAATACCTTTTGTTCATAACCTACAAACTATCATAGACATATTTTGAAGAGAACAGTTAGTTGTATGAACCCACCTATAGTCGCGAACTCGTCAGGCGTCCTGCCGCCGGCCAGCAGCCACCGGCACCAGTCTATCGTCTCCCACTCGTCTATGGCCTTCCCAGGGTTCAGCAGTACGTCCAGCAGTGGACCCAGGTGCTGTGGTGAGCCATTCTCACAGTCCGCGTGTATGTATGCGGCAGCACCCCGTTTACCCTTTTTCATAAGCACTTGCGCGGTCGAATTAGACATTTTATCACTTTGATCACCACAAAATAAAACAATTACACTAAACACATAAGTCACCGTATATTTCGGTCACTCACGGAAGAAACACTATTTCAAGTTTTACATAAGGCAATGAACTGCGGTCCATAACGACGTTTTCGTATAACATTTTTGTAAGTCACAAACACAATTTAGGATAAAACTACACTAACACGAATACATTAGAGTTGAAACAATCACCAAATATTGAAAATAGATATAAATAACACCGTTTTATTGAAAATATGCAATGCAGTAACAACTCGGCCATTCGTTTAGTGTTGTCATAGTCAAAATACTTTTTCTGGTGTCATTCTGTATTCGTCATACCAGTGTAAAAAATATTTGCAAAGTTTAAAAATAACAAGAGAGAGGCATTAATATGCATCGAAGTTCAAATAAAACTTTTATCAATTAATTCGAAAACGAGTAGTCTTAAAAAGCTTTAAAAAAGCTATTTACCTCTATGATTAGTATTTACCCTTTTTTAGACGCCTATCTCTTAAAGCTCTATCTGGTCATCTAGATTTTACTTGCGATTTAGCTCAGTAACATGAGTATCAATACAACAGAAACGCGGATAAAATTTAATTAATAGACTACGCTGCGCTTTATGTAATAATCTCTATCGTTGAACTTTTACAAAGAACAATCTATCGAGTGATATAGGACAAATGCTTTTGTAGTCAAAATCACAACGAAAAAGATCAAGCAGAAAATAAAATATCAAGGCTTTGTTGTTTCATCAAAGTAGTTTTAGAAATCTGGCAATATAATTATTTATTTGATAATTTGATTGACTTGACATTTGAAGCGAAAGCAAATGGCGGTGTGCAATAAACACACGTGATTTTTGTAGTGATGTTTATTTTATAGAAATAATATTTTTTACAATATAGATAAACATAATAGAAGAATTTAAAAGTTCCTTATTATTTTTGACAAAGTTGGACTTTATTGTCTTAAAAAATGGGTGACGAAAAAAAGGTTATGTTTCATGAAATGGAACTGGATGACCGTATTTTAAAGGTAAGTTGTTCATGATATGTTCGAAATTTATTGTGATTCTAGATAAGTTTTACTACTTAGTACATGGATCTTAAAGTATACTTTTATGGCACGGTTTTTAACACATGGTTCAAAGTTGACAAGAGTTGTCACGCGGTTCGTGTTGTTTTTAAATTGCACACATGGCGCATTTGTAATAAATTATGATTAATTGTTGTAACAATTTTACAGGCTATATCACAGCTCGCGTGGCCGGAACCAACATTAATTCAGGAAACCGCCATACCTCTGTTATTGGAAGGCAAAGATGTGTTGATGAGGGCTAGGACTGGCTCAGGAAAAACCGCGGCCTTCACAATACCAGTTATTCAGAAAATATTGAATTTGAAGAACACTAGTACTCATCAGTGTATCAGAGCTCTCATATTGTCACCAAGTAAAGAGCTTTGTGGACAGGTTAGTTTACCTATATAGTTATAGAAGTGTTCTATGCAACTATATGTGTTGTATCAACTACTTATTAACAAATAACGCCTTATAGAACAAACTCTTTGCTACATTATATTCAAAGAAAAAAGATATTGAAGTTTCCCTTAACAGCATTTTTATTTTTAGTATAATGTTTCAGATAGCATCTGTAATTGGTGACTTGACTACAAAGTGTGCAAGGGAAGTAAAATGTATAGACATATCATCAAGTGGAGATACGCAGTCACAGACAGCGTTATTGTCAGACAAACCAGACATTGTAGTGGGGACACCGTCAAGAGCATTGACACATTTGAAGGCCAAGCATATGAAATTGAAGGAGGATCTCGCAGTACTGGTGGTTGATGAAGCTGATTTGGTGTTCTCCTTCGGTTACGAGGAAGAAATAAAAGAATTGCTGGGGTGAGTGAAACATGCCTTACAATCATTAAAATCATGGAAAAGTAGAATAACAGATTTCTGGATTTTTATTGTTATCTATAATTGTCACTTTTTTATAGATATTTACCAAAAATCTACCAAGCAGTGCTAGCATCAGCTACACTCTCAGAAGATGTTTTGAGTCTCAAGAAAATTGTTCTTCGCAATCCTGTCACATTAAAACTGGAGGAACCAGAACTGGCTCCGTCCACACAGCTACAACACTATCATCTGTTTGCTGAAGAAGATGATAAGGCAGCCATATTGTATGCATTGCTGAAGTTGAACCTCATTAGAGGAAAGAGCATAATATTTGTGAGGACAGTAGATAGGTGCTATAAGTAAGTATCACTTGTTTCATATGGTTTTTATATTCACACTTCACAATATTTTTGTGTAATACACTTCACAATATTTTTGTGTAATATACTCTTTTTTTTAATATCTCATATGTAAAAAACACTTTGTTCAGGACTGGGATGTTTGAAGCTTGATAGTGTTTATTTTTTTTGTGTAAACTTTATGAATGACATAAAGAAAAACAACAGAGTTGATTTCCTATTCTTTGTAGACCATACATTTTGAAAATTAATCATCATAATTCCATTCCAGATTAAAACTATACCTAGAGCAATTCAAAATTGGTTCATGTGTATTAAATTCTGAGCTTCCCGCCGCAGTCAGATGTTTGTCTGTAGACCAGTTTAATAGAGGGCGGTATCAGATCATTATAGCCTCAGATGAAATGGCGTTAGAGACACCGGATGGTGGACTAGTACCAATAGAAGAGAGGAAAAAGAAAAAACAAAAGTCTAAACGGAAGAAAGATAAAGAGTCCGGAGTGTCTAGAGGAATAGACTTCCAGCATGTGTCCAATGTTATAAACTTTGACTTCCCTCTAGATGTTAACTCATATGTGCATAGAGCAGGAAGAACTGCCAGGGGCAATAATCAGGTAAATATAAGTTTCGTCATATTTATGGCAGTGTTGTGATGTAATCACCATACATGCTAATGCTTCTCTATGGTTGTTTCTGAAACTAGTCAGTCTATCCTAATAAATACACATGATGAATTATTAATCAAATATTATAGCTATTGTAATAGTATGGTTATGCTTCCAAACTACAAAATTATCTTATGTATAGGATTAGGATCTTAGGATATAGTTAGACATTATAATGTAGATAAATATATCCCTGTCTTTCTGAACGGTTCTTATTTAAATTTAAAACATTTATTATGTTTTTCAGGGATCAGTGTTATCATTTGTGTCCATAAGAGAAAAGCCCTTAATGGAAGCAGTTGAATCACATTTAGCAAAAGGATTCAAAACTAAACAGGTTATACAGTAAGTATCTATATCTGAATTTGTATTATAACCCTGAAAAAAAAAAAACAATATTGCTACAAGAAATTAATACATGAACCTTAAAAATTTCCATTTTATCCCCACTGTTATATTGCATCCTTCACTTTTTGTATATTTAATGATTTCACGAATATTCATTCTCAATGTTCTAAAATCCTTACCAAAATAACTTTCAATGACCATTAATCGTGTTTTTCTCAGAAAGTACGAGTTTGCGCTAGAAGAGGTGGAAGGTTTCCGCTACCGGTCACGCGACGCGTGGCGCGCCGTCACCAGGATAGCCGTCAGGGAGGCGCGGCTCAAGGAGATCAAACAGGAACTGCTCAACTGTAAGAAACTGCAGGTATGGACACCTCTTTCATGAAAGAAGAAATACTTATTTGTAATTCTCTACATGATGACCAACATTGAACATAATACATTGATGAACGACTAATCTTCTCTCTGACTACCTTCACACACAATATAACAAAACAATCAAAGCCCCTTTAATCTAAATCAAGTACATTTCCAGGGCTACTTCGAAGAAAACCCAACGGATTTGGCGGCGTTACGAAGAGATAAAGCATTACATACAGTCAAAGTGCAACATCACTTGGCTCATGTACCGGAGTACCTATTACCGGCCGCGTTGAGGAGTGAGGATCCGGGCGATGATGACCAGGATGCCGTTGAAGCCCAGGCTCCCGCGCCGCAGAAGAAGAGGAAGCAAAATGCCAACTTTGGTAGCACTAAGAGGCATAAATATCAGGTAGGTTGATATTACTTACTCGTTTCAGATTCATTATCATTATCATTTATCATTTTATTAATAGTTGCCTTACCTGTCTTGTACTTATTAAAAAAGATAGTTAGTTTAGTACTATCATCATCGGCCTAGCCTTTTCCCAACTATGTTGGGGTCGGCTACCAGTCCAACCGGTTTCAGCTAAGTACCAGTGTTTTACAAGGAGCGACTGCCTATCTGACCTCCTCAACCCAGTTACCTGGGCAACACGATACGCCTTGGCTAGACTAGTTGTCAGACTAATCTAGTCAAAGATGTAGGAATAACAGCCGGGACCCACAATTTAACGTGCCTTCCGAAACACGGAGGAACTCGTTATGACAATGATGGTCACCCATCTACGGACCAACCGCGTCAAGCATAGCTTAACCTGTGATCGATTCACTTATGCGGTTATAGCTTAGCCACGAGCTCCTCAGTTCTAGTTTAGTACTAACAATACTTATTTCTATTTTTCCAGGCACGTCAAAACGATCCACTGAAGAGTTTGAATGTGAAAAACAAGATCCCTGCTGGCGACACGTAGCAGACAGGCTGTTAGTATCCGAATGGATATTTTTTTTTAATAAAGTCGATAAAAACAACGAATGTTTTTATATCTTAGTGGTTTTATACTATTTGTGTTAAGACTAGAATTACACTTCACTCACACTAGAAGATGATTTAATTTTATGATAAAAACAGCAAAAAAATGCATATTTTTCTTTTCGTAAACACTTGTCACTTATATTTTTTTTAACCTTTCGAAAGAAATATTTTTATAGACTTAAAAGCAGGCGATGGATAGTCTGTCAGTGTAATTCTAGCCTACATTAACAGTTGTACCTCTACAAGTACAAATAAAGACCTCTCATATTGTGTTTCTCTTCTACGCAGTTCGCGGCGGCGACTCCGCGAGACACTTTAGTATATACCACCAGTTCGGTTAGTACTATTTGTTAAAGTAAACCCGGATGACAATAAATTGTTATGTTCATTTTATATTCATAGTTTCAATTATTTTATATTGGGACATTTGGGCTGGTTACTGCGAAGTGCGAAGGCTTGTTAGTTGTGGCGTGGGATTGAGAAGTATGAAAGGATTTGGGGTAGGCCTTTGCTCAGGTGTGGGACATAGGCTAAAAAAGAATGAGTTCTAGTAATGAGAGATGTTGGATATTTTTTATTTGTAAGCTTGTTGGCAATAACATTGATCTCAACTTTCTTTACATTTTATAATGGTAACATAAGGCATCTTGGTATAAGTGAATGAATTTCTACCTGGTTAAATCATTTGACTAAAGAATTGCCTTCTTAGTTTATTGCTACTATTGCCCTTGTATGTTACTAATTCCAATTATGATTTTGCCTATGAATAATCATAGAGTTTTTTGATATTCCTTGCTTTTGCCAATTGCCTACTCAGAGATGGATCACATCTGAAAATGATTTATTTGGCGTCTCAAAGTCGGGCAAAGGTCTCCCACATGTGACTCCTGACTGCTCTGTTCTTAACTTATTTACATCAATAAGGGTAATTTTTTTTTCATATTCTAAACTCCGATAAGAAAAAGAATATACGCTTTTCAATTTAGACCTTGCCAGGCCTTAGTCGAGGCCTACAAACAATTACTATTACTACTAAATTATTATGTATGATGGGAACCCTTATTGCAGTCTTCCATTATCTTGTTCGTTTACTAGGATCATGGGGCTTTTCTCGCACATTTAAAATATTATCCATCGTGTGTCACTAAACACAAAACTGATAAATTTATTTTCAGGTTTGCATTACTATTACGGGATAAATTCAATAAATCGTAGTTGTATTTAGATTTTATAACCTCAATTGCATTTTTCATGTCTGTCGCCTGTCAAATCAACTGTGGAATAATTTGATTTAAATCTAAATAAATTATATATTTTATGGTGGACTGCGCAGAACGCATGTCCAACTACCAAAAATTACACGTACGACGTACCCCATTTTGGGATAGTCACAGACGGACTAAACCCAGCCGAAGTGCAATGGCTGGAGTCCGCCCGGGGCAACCGCCTTCGTGATCACGGTACACCCTACGCAAGGTTAGTATGTCGATGTCAGGCCTGACAGCGCTTATATAGGACCCCGTGAAAATCTTAACACCGACTTCTAATTTTAGGGCAAAGTGACATCTCTTATCGTTTTTCGGAAACTATTTAAATTGCCATTGTTCTAAATATTTACGTGTTCTCTTGATGTTTGAAATTTTTGTGCAAAGAGGTTTTATGGCAAAAGATTTTTCGTTTGATTATGAAATAAATTCGTAATTATTTTGTATTCAGGAAATATGTTTGTTTTATAGCTTTCATTGCCATAAATATCATTCAAAGATACCATAACGCGCGAAATTAGAATTAGCAACTGAGCTTTCGAAACTTCATTTATATCAACAAAAGTAATAAAAAAAACTACTTTTGCCTATCATAATTCGTAGTCACTTCAAGACCCTTTTGAAAAGGTTATTTTTCAGTAACAGTTTGATGCGTGCCATCTTTATAACGTAAATAAAAAGCAATAAAAAGATTCCACTTTTTTATTGAATTACGACTACAGATTTATTAAATTCTCGACAAACAGGCTGGCATCTATAATCGTCATCACACTGATTTCGAATATCTCTTTTTCTTGGGAGGTTCTTTTATGATGATCTTGGAGTCGCTGAAAGCCCTCCGGAGGGTGAGGGCTTGTTGTCTGACGGACAGGCTTGTTGTAGACTGCAGGGACGAGAGAGGTCTGTTCAGGTAATACCCATAGGGGCCCATTTCTCGTCGCTGCCAGGGGCTCGTAGTTATCCTGTAAAAATAGTTTTTTTTTAATGTTTTCTGTATTTTTCGTTTTGTTATAGATCGGTTGAAAGGAATTTAGTATTTAGTCTACACAATTTCAGAAGCTTTTTTGTAGAATAAACATCATACTAAGTACAAGTCGTCCCTCCAATTTACCAATCATTTTTATCATTGTATAGTTATTGTTTTAACTAAGTACAAGCTTATAATATAATTGAATATGTAGAACCTTTGCACAGCTACGAACCATATCATGAGCGGCGGTATCTCTGGCCGCGGCCGTGTGTGGATGTAGGCGGCCAGGGGCGCGACGCCGCACATCCAGATCATCCACTGCTGCATCAGCTTGCGGCTTTCTATGTCTTCCTCTGTCACTACCTGCTGGTCCTCCTGAAACAATATCTTCATTGTTGTTTGTAAAGAACTTTTAGGAAGGTTGCCCTCGAAACATATTTGCTGTTGAACAGCTGTTACTTCAGGCAGGTTTCTTGTGACATTTGGTATTACCCAATCAGAAGCAGAATTGTTAGAGGCAGACTTTGTGTGAACCACTTACTTCGAAACAATATTCCACAATTGTTTTCACAACCTTGACTAGCATCATCCAGAAGTGTAGACTGTAGATCACCATCCATATGAAAAGAAGGTGCTGGAAATGAAAATGAAATGATACATTTTTAGTTATAAAGTGATACTATAGGAATGCATGCGGGATATCGGATTCAATTGTACGATCGATTACGCTTTTATGGTGTAACAGTTGTGATCCTGATGGTTTTCAAAGTATTTTTTTTATTTTTTGTTGGTGTCTTGTCTTTTCTTTACTAACACCTGATTAATAAAGGTCGGCTTTCAGCTGATGGAAACTCTCCATTCTGTGCAGGGTGAATATTTTTTTCCTAACTACCACAGGTGTTCATAGCTATTTAATGAATTCGCTTGATACCTGTAAGATGATTTCCCAGAGCGGCACTCTTCTGAACACGAACCGCCTGAAGAGCGCGGTGAGCAGGCGCTGCGCGAGCGCCGCCGCGCCGGCCGCCCACAGCACTGTCGGCATCACGGACAACGTGCTATCTCCACATTTCGCCCAATCGAATAGCTGGAATAAGTCGATTTACAACTTATGTATCTATTTGCTTATGTAAAATAACATTAGGGGCAAAATGCTGACACTTGGTTTTGCAAAATTTCTTATTCGTATATCCAGTTGTAGATACCTTTTTCTCTAGTTTAGGGTGCGATAGTCACTTTCAGTCCTATTTATAAGAATGTTGGACTATATACCATTGATTTCAGCGGCGAACTTGGGTAGGCGAACTTTAGGTACTTGGGTTTAAAGTCTACCTTTTAAATTGGCTTAGCTTTTCAGCTCTATTCATGTTAATTTCGAACTCAATCAATCTTGGTTATGTAAAGAACCTAGAAACTATTGATATGCTATTGCCTTCTTTTGATGTTATCGCGATTCAACAATGATATTGATATCTAAGACCTGTCTACTCTCTCGGGAACTTCACCACTGCCTTTCAAATACTATCTGATATAAAAGATATCAATGTAATGTACCACTTACATCATATGCTTCATTATGCATGTACGTCCATATAGAGATGGACATCACAATATAGGTTTATACAAATAACTGACAGTGAAATTTAACATTGGTCTTACAATTTATAATGCTAAGTTGATGATATGATGATAACACAAAAAATATTAACTTCTATGTCACCATGATCGTTTTGACATTTATCCACTCGTAAATTGTCAAGGAAAATGACTTAACATTTGACATGTTCAATGTAACTTGCGTTTTTATCCTTGGCCCTTGGACCTTGGTCCAGAAATTTCAGCGTTGTTTGAAGTCGGCGCCCATGACTATGGGATGATATTTTAAGCAACTTATAGTTTAAAAGTCTAGCCAGATGAGTAGTAGCAAAGGTTTTGTTTGGGGATTTAGCCCTTCGGAAAATTACGGTCCTGGTAGTCAAACTGAACACCATTGTTAAGGTTGATATCCATTTGCAATTTGCTTAATCTGGTTGCTATCTTTTTTACCAGCATGTCAAGCTATATGGTTTGCTTACAGTTTAAAGTTCCTTTTAAATAAGCCAAGCAAGAATTCTCTTCCACCTTATATTTTCATTTATAAACGCTCAAACCCCAAAATCGGGATGTAGGAACATAGGTCAAATAACGACAAAACTTTTCGTGTAAAGTTTTTTAATAAAATAGAAACTAAACAATTGATCATTGGACAATCGAGTCGAATGGCAGCTTGTCGATACTTCTCCAGGGGCAGTCCTCAAGGCTTTGTGTCTTTGGTGGTCCCAGGACTACGGACGCCGGGGTTCGGTGCACTGCAACACGCGCATCTTGTCGCCTGACAACAAATATTAGACTTAGAACAATAAAATGTGTAGGAAAAACTACAGATACTCAAAGTTAGCACAGTGGCTACGTTGACTACGTTTCCAGTTACATTCTTCGAAGATTTTGTTTTATTATTTTCTTTACTCTGAAGAAAAGCCTTTAATTACGCATGCCTAATACGTGTACCTACTTAAAGGCACATATAAGGTATGCGCAATTTTTCAGAGACCGTAAGTTTTCTTTAGATTGCATAGAATATTACATTGAAGCTGTAAAGGATGCAATTTATAATACGATAAAGGACATTTATGTGAAAATACCGGTGCCAAGTTCCTAAGTCCTAGACTTTGGTCTAAACTTTTAGATCTAGTCTGCGTCCATTACAAATAGCTGTACCTACCTATGTGCGTAGCGATTTTGTTTGTGACACACTCCAATTTTTCATGGTATTATTTATTATTTTAAAAAGAACTTGCTGACCTTGACATAAGTTCGTAGTTTCTCAATTGCATCAGCAGTGGTCTCGCTTGACTGTCCGACCAGACGGACACAGAGCTCCTTCTGAGACCGGCCGACAGGCGGGTCTGGGCAAGCCGAGCGGCCGTGACCGCACGACACGCGGCTATCAGTACCGCTGACGTCGAGCGACGATCTCTTCCGACAACAGATCTCACTCTAGTGAACAACGTTATGCCTAAATATACGACTTCTATCTAGTATCCAACTGAATATACAGGCTTCCTTGTATCACTCAAGACCCTTTAGGAAATTGATTTAAGTTGTGCCGTGAGAAAAGGCTTTTTGGAAGAAGTCACTTGGGTAACAGACTTAAATTCAAGAAGGCGGATTCTAACTATTTGTGTCTAACACAATAACTTATTTCGGTCATAATCTTGTTTTTTTTTTATTGAATTCTAATCAAATTACTTCCATAAGTATTCATGAAAAGTTTTACGTATGTGTTTCCCTCTCAGCTAGATTGGTCGTTTCTGAGTCTGGCACGAATCCACGCAGCCGCTGATGGACGGAGTCGACGAAGCTGTTGACCTTCTCCATTGTGCGATTCACCCCCCGCACCGCGCGCTCGTGCAGCTCGGTTTGCCTGCCCCCACCAGAACACACAAATATGTTACATAAACGTTCGGCCGTTAAAAAAATGAAAAAAAGAACATCTATTACTTTCATCTAGGATGATTCTTAATTGATCTTATTTTGAAATAGTCGAGAAATATATTAAATCGGATCAATTTTTTAAGCAAGTAATGTTTTTCAAAACATTGTTATACTTTTTGTGACCTCTTTTATTCTATAGAAATTCTCAAAAGAAAGAAGGGGTATACCAATCCATACAGAATAAAAAACGTAACATTAAAAATGACTTGTTTATTTAAATAAAGTGGAAAGGAATCCCTGCATCATAACTATGAATAATACCAACCACTGTTCCAAATACGGCATATTGAACCTCTGGCAGTAGTGCTTCCGGACGTAGTCGGCGTAGCAGAGGGAGAGGAACCAGCACACCGTGATGTGGATCTGAGGCTGCTGCTGGCGCAGGAAGCGGGTCAGGGGGCCCAGTGGCATCATCTCATTCTGGCCGCCCAGCAGGCCTGCGGTCGTCATCTCAAGGAGCATGTTCGGACTCTAGGACAAACAAAACCAGCAACTGTAATCTATCGAGACTGTAGCAATTACTTAGATACTGGAGTATTGTACGAAATCGGAAAACAAAGGCTTGATAATGGCAAAGATCAACGATCATGTCGTCGGTACAAGAAGGTGGTACTCACGTCTCTTATTAAAGTATCAAGGTAGTACTGGAAGAAGCGCATGGAGCAGACCCACAGGTGGATCATCAGGGCTAGCATGCCCAGCACCATCGTAGACTGGAAATAGAAATAGAAAATGTTGATTACTGATGACGTAACGTAAATTATAACGTGGATGAAGCTGATAAGTGGAGGTTGAGAATCAGCCATTGTGACTCTGGCCTTTGTGATCGCTAGTTACTCTCGCAAAAAATAACGTTAAATATTACCCTGAATACCTGAGACCATTTAGCTAATTTTTCGCATTTGCATACCTAGTGGATAGGGTAGAGTGAATAGTAAATTGTCGCTTGTTAGTGGTATTTTAGGGGTAAAAAAACGAAATTTTTAAACAACTTCTATTGCGATGTGTTTCTCTAACATTCAAGCCAACCAAGACACGTCGCGCGCTGTGAGTTTTGCTGTTACTAAGTCAAGTAATTATATGAAGTGGTGCTACCAACAAACTCAATGGTACTCAAGGTGCATAACGCGGGTACTCACAATCAACGTCTTCTCCAGCAAGGACACGTGCGCCTGGTCGCCGGCTATGAACACGGTGGCCACCAGCTCGTTGTACAGGAAGAGGGCGGCGGCGCTGGCGAACACCGCCGTCGGGCCCACGCCCCACACCTCGCCATTGCAACTCATCCATTTCGCTATCGACTCCAAATGCGAGTCGCATAGGTTCTGTGCATGTTATTACTTCATAAGACAAGTATTTTTTTTAATATTGTTAATTTGGTGTGATTGGTTGAA
The DNA here is from genome assembly GCF_003590095.1 of Trichoplusia ni. Classification (NCBI taxonomy): domain Eukaryota; kingdom Metazoa; phylum Arthropoda; class Insecta; order Lepidoptera; family Noctuidae; genus Trichoplusia; species Trichoplusia ni. The sequence continues at coordinate 13,246,162 of NC_039488.1, read as the reverse complement.
TTGCTTTAATAGCAGAGCTATTCGAATTGCGAAAAGTTTTTGTTTGGACAGTCCATTTATCGAAAGACGCTAAAGCCCAAAAGGTTGAAAATTCAGGATAGGCAAGGAAGAGAAAAGCAGCTGCTCTCTAATGCTATGTTCACTGTATTATTTTATGTTAATAAATGAAGAAAAATAAAGCTATCGTCAAGACGAAGAGTGATTGCAGTGCTCTATTTAAAAAACTTAAATAATTAAAAAAAAAACTTTTAATTTGGAATAACCACATTAATTTAAGGAACACTTTAAATGCATGGGTAAATGTACCGAATGTAAGAAAACAGCTGATTCAATCGTGGAATCGTTTCTGTGGTGAATTCTCTGTGAAAACCGGAAAGTGAAATAATTTGGTATGCACGTGCATTAGCAGTACAAGTCACACTTTATCCCATACGATTTAAAGCAGATCTTTAAATTACCAGTGCTGTATCGACGCCCTTTGATGCCATTTATAGTAACGATATCTCTTGACCTCGCGCCGCGATCATGATGGTTATCTTACATACTGTTTTTACTTCTGAAAATTAAATTTATGTAATTTCTCTTAAGATTCAGACTGGTCTTTCTTCTTCATGGTTTTGAGCTACCTTGCCTGTACTATAGAACTAGTTTCAGAGCAGTTTGATGAATGTCGAAGGGAGGTAAGTGGGTGCTATACTCACGCAATTTGTGTTAAAGCTTACAGCTTTGCCCGCCATACAAACGGTGGGAGGCTTATGCTACAAGTCCCCTCTATACTTAACATCTTCACTTTCCGATTTCATTGATAAATTTTATCACACTTATAATTTTATACAATTGTATTTTTTTTGGTTAGAATTATACTGACTGCCCTTTTTGACGTTTCAAAATATGTCAAATTCAAGATGGCAGAGATTTGATAGAACCTCATTTTTGAACCTCTACTTTACGATGAATGTAGCGGCGGCTTTGCGGTTCTGTGTATCAATTATTAAGTACGCATGCTGCTAAGGTGTAGGTTCGATCCCGACAAAGGTAAATTATCGATGTAACTTGTTCAAGGTCATAAGTTCTTTCTTATGTTAACAAAAACATATGGGTTCAAAATATTTGTTGTAAGTCTCTATATATGAGACTAGGGCTGCTAGTTACTCCCATATAACGTGGGCTGGGATTTTTACTACCTTCATGATTGCTTTAGATGGTTTAGGCCTACGTTCAGCAGTGGACGGCAATAGGCTGAGATGAGTGATGATTTAGATATTATACTGGAGTGTATCATTTTACTCTCAGGTGTGATGATAAATATTGGTTACATAATGTCGTGATTCAAAGAGTCTAGGTTGTGATTATGCCTAAAATTCTATAAATAAAACATCAAGTTTCGTAAAACAAATGGCAGATGGAGCTGTAATGGCTGATACAGGCCCAGTCTGCACATTTGTCGTTTATTTTACACACGTACAACCGTTATACACGTCTACACACGACACAGACTACACATCAACTGGAGTACACGACAGAATACAATAACAAACAACAACAAATAAAAACTTAAACAAAATATATAAGTACTTTGTGGGTATATGAACTATTTTTAATATTTTTTTTTACAAAAACACTTAAGTATTACTGAGATTCTAGACACTACATTATAAATGTTTATATAACTTTGAAGGATATTTATGCATCATTTACGTACATGATCTTCGCTACTCCTACTCTCTACTGTTCGAACACTGATTACATGTAAATATTCATGAAGGAACATGTAACGACATTATGTACTGACGAGAAAATTTGAAGCATATTAAAAGACTTATGTTATATGCAAAGATAAACTGACTACAATTCCTTAAAGTCTACTTATTTAAAACTTTTGATACTTGAGTTACACGAAGCAGAAGCAGTCAGGGTTGACGATGGTTGACGAAAGGAACCTGACTACGAACATTTAAATATAGATATTAAAACATACTTTTTCTTTACCTCTATTAAATCCTTTAACAATAAAGTTCTAACATCAAGATTGAAAAAACTATGTATATGTTCCCATAAAACTTCACGTTCTTATATACACGTTAATATATGAATAAAATATACAATATTTCTGGATTCATTGCCCAAAAATACAGAAACATGTATATTTTTAACTTTATTACAAAGCATATTTACAATGGGGTTTGCTTAAAGCTATCTAATTTACTACTGAGTATTTTCATAAAATTTATAACTTGCTTCAAACAAGAAAGCATATATCATACTATGACATATATATTTGTATATAAGTGCATTTTATAGTCTGTCCAGCAAGTCTTACGTATCTACGATTAACCGAATTTCGCTACAGATTGAACTATTCTAACTTTTCCTAACTCTATATATCCATGTTGTAACGTACAGAATATTCGTTGTATATTTTATATACTAAAGCAGTTTAACATCATTAACATTTTCAATGCAAGCTTTGGTTATGACAATGTTACAGCCCAAAGCGATAGCCCTAAGATGATATGAAGAAATAATGCATTTAGAATTAAAACTCTGTACATCAGACATAACAAACACTTCCTAAATATTATTCCTATAAACTTGATTACATCTATAATACGTCATGACTTTTTCAAGTATGACATGATGAATATCGTTAACAATTTGAGAGTTGCTGCAAAACTGTTCATCTGAGTCTTCCACTCGAGTTTACATGATATACGTTGATTATTATGTAGAATACAGAGTTTGATCAGTTTCGCAGAGTTTTAGACAAGCCACTCGATCGCTGGCTTGGTCTGCAGGGGGGTGGAGCTGTAGGTGTCAGGTCACAGACTGCAGAGCGTGGGGTCTGCCGGCGGTATCGAGATCACTTCAGGTCGCTTTATGGTTTTGATGCGCTATTAACAAAAACACATACGTTAGAATTGATGGTAAAAATACAAGACTGGTTTGGCCAAGAGGATGTCACTCGCTAACGCATTAAGTGCGAACAATTTCAACATTTATGAGGGATAAGAGGAACAAACTTTAAACACATTATTTTTGGTTTGAGATCTACTTCAAGACAAAAACTTAAATCAAGTCTGTTTACATCCCAAATGCGAATTGGTAGGTAAGCTTCTTATACTCACGTGCATGAAGCCTCCAGGCGTGATCAGGAACTTGTAGACGATGTAGAGCGGGATGCAGGAGACGGTGGTGCCGGTCATGACCCAGCCCACAGTGATGGACCAGGCGGGGTACGTGTACTCGCCGCCGAGCATCTCCTCGTGAGCCAGCACTGAGACTACGAACAGCACCAGCAGGAACACCGGGCTAGGGTAGAAGGAGTACAGATATTGATGGCTCCGATTTCAAACTTGGTTTTTAGAAAAAGCAGGTGTAAATCTCAAGGACAAGTTGTGTGTTTGTAAATTGTTTGTTCATCAGCAAATCAAAAGTTAATGGATCCTTCTAACAAAATAACAAAAAACAATTGTCTAACCGACCATAAGGCGATGAACGCATCACTTGGTACGTCTTCAGTATGACATGCCACCCCCTCACCTGATATAAGACCAGCAGGCCCTCCAGAACCAGCCGGGCGTGTGTCCCAGCATGGTCCTCACGTCTTCTGAGAATCGGTCCACACCGTATACCCAGCAGACTCCGGCCGCCTCCGCGAATACCACGAACAGGATGGCCAAGCCCGGACCGTAGACGTTCAGCAAGTCCACCAGGTATACACCACCCTGGTGGAATAATGGAAGATGTTGAAATAAAACTATATCTCAACGGATTAAGGTGTCATGGCAGACTTCATATTCTATTTTTCTCCTCTTCGTCTTTAGGCAGCTTTGGTTGTGAAATCATATGTGATAACCATTGTTGTCAAATACAAGTAGGAAGTTTTCTCTTCAGAAGGTAGGACATGGTATGAACTTAGTTATGTTAGGAAATATTCAAGTTCGGCTTAATTAAAGAAAAATGTAACCAATTCAAGCGGCTCCAAATACATACTCACTACATAAACCATTGCAGCAGAAACTTTAATTTAAATCTTAAAAACGTCTTGCTTTTTCTAAGGTTTATCGAATTATTTTAAAGCATTTATAATTAAATCAATAACATCAATAGAAGATCATAAAAATGATTCAATAAATGTACAATACGATCACCATAACACAAAAGTTTACTACAAATATCGGCCAACAAAATATGTTGCAATACTTGCAAACTAGGATCCGGCACAAAACTATTCCCTTAATGAAAGCAGTGAGGAACAAAACAAAGCGTATCTCAGCGTGCTGAGATGTAGCGCGCGGTGAGGGCCGCCAGCCTCATCGGTGAGTGATGACCATGAATAATGCATACACTCGGCCAGATAAGGTGGCGCGGTAATATATTGAGTGATACCTGTAACTTAAGGGATGATGTAAGCAACTATTTCGTTTAGTTTACGCCTGTGGTTTTACTTGCAAAGATTTTCTGGGATGAACATTTTCGTTGCCTTAACAATAACCTGAATAAACTCTTTATTAATTACGAATCATTGATCAATATTCTATGTGCATACTGATCATATCTAATGCCACAATACATTTACGAACGGCGAACGCCGTCGCCGGCATCTAGCCTAGAATATACAGAATGGAATACCAAATCTGTGGCAAGGTCTACATGACTCATATTGTCTGGCTATGAGTTACGGGTTGCTAAGCGACCGAAGCATGAAATAGTTACATAATGTGCTGACTCGCCCTTACCGTAATCTTTCACTTATCTTGCTAAACGTCGGCTAAACCTCATCGATTTCACTGTCTTTTTATTAAGGAAAATTTAATATGAACCGCGAAAAGTGTTTTGGGTCGTTTAGATGTGTAGATGTCACCCACATTTTTGTAGTAGAGTACAGATCTTCTCATACCTATAATAGAATTCTCGTTTCACAATGTTAGCTACCACACTTCTCCGAAACAGCTTGACCGATTTCAATGAACTTTTATACGAATATGTAACAGGTCTGAGAATCAACTACACTGTCTTCAAATATACTTACAAATACACGTAAACATTTCACCGAAACTTCATCTAAGTATAAAGTAACACTTACATAAGTGGTGGTAGGCAGAGCGCAGATGTAGATGAAGAGCAGTAGTACAGCCACGAACAGCTCGCGGTGCCGACCCAGCACCCGCGGGTACTCGTCGCAGAGGGCCGTGGTCACCGCTTCCAGGCCTGTGGGATTATTTATTAGGTGCTATGGAATTGGTCCCAATATGAAGCGAGGAGGCCCATACCACTGGCCGGTGGAACCCGCGGCCGTTGTATGAAGGATTGCAACGCATTACCGTACACTGACATAAAAGCGCTGATGACGTAGTACGGCGGTTTAGATTTAGTTAATGAAAGTTACGCTATACGCTTCTATGTATTCTATTTGTGATGATTGACGACTTTGTTGCGTTTGATACATTTCTATAAGCTTATGATGGATGAGCACAAGTTAAAGGTTATACAAACTATTACCTATTCATCGGTCGTTAAGTACCTGGAGAAAGCTTCTGGCATATTTTATTTTATTCGACTGTTATTGCGTAACAAGAACAAAAAAATCGTGAAATATAATTTCTCTCACCTCCGAAGGTGCTATCCAATCCAAGTGTGATGAGCATGAGGAAGAAAATGATGGCCCAGAAGACGGAGCCGGTCATGGTGGCGATGGCCTCCGGGTACACGATGAACACCAGCCCCGGGCCCTCCAGCCCCACCTCCTCGATGCTCTTGTTCTGCACGTGAGCCATGTAGCTACAGAAATGGAAGAAACATAAAGGTACCGCGACGTTTAAATAAAACGGTCTAAGTATATAGACATCACATTGGAATGCTCTGGCAACTTTGACGTTTCATGTTTTTTTAGATAATATTTTGTTCTTAAAAAATATTCTTCATTTTGTCCAAGCTGACCACGAGGATAAGTTCTTACCCCAACACAGAGAATATGACAAAGCCTGCGAGAAAGCTGGTGAGGCAGTTGATGGATGAGGTGATGAGGGCATCCCGGTAGCAGTTGTTGTTGAACTTATTGTAGCTGGAGAGCGCCAGCAGGGTTCCGAACCCAGGACCCAGAGAGAAGAAGATCTGAGAGGCGGCGTCAATCCACACCTAGGAGAGAAACTGGGTCTTAGAGCTGATGGGTAGAGTCTTGAGTATGTATGAAAGTAAGAGTTTGGTGAAAGTGTGTAGAAAGTTAAGGCAATATGGTTTTCTTGAAAAGTGCAATTGAAAATTCGAACCTTTGAATTCTGTAGCTTATGCCATTCCGGTGTCAGATAATATCTGATGCCTTCGGTAGCTCCTGGCAATGTGACTCCCCGCGCCAATAATATCAGCAGCACAGCGTAAGGAGCTAACGCTGTGACCCACACCACCTGATAAAATAGAAAGTTATAAGCAGCTGAAACAATCCATACTTAACAGCTGCAGGGAACTATGAACATCAAAAAGGTTATAAGTAGATCGCAAACACTTTTTTCGTTCACAGAGAAACTAAGATAGGCGTAATGATAAGTTTTGTAGAATAATTATTAGGTTTGAAAATAACCTATAAAAAGCTTCACTCACCTTTCCTGCACTCCTGACTCCTTTCCACAGCGAGAAGTAGACGAGCACAAATACGCCAAAGACGCAGAGCGCGAGAGACGGCTTGATGGGGCCCATATAGTCCAGCCCGTTGGACCTGTGCTGCTCCAGCACATTGCGTCTACATAGGACACCACAGATTGTGATAAGTAAGTAAGAAAAAGATCAAGACTATTCAAAGGAAAAAAAGGTTAAAAAGAAAAAATCATGGTATCAATAGCCCTAAGTTTACACTTATACAGTTTACAACCACAGCAGAATCCAAGAAAAACGGGAACTTACTCAAAGAACTCCTTAGCTGGTGTCGAAGCATTGGGGTTAGTCTGCGGCGCCGTGACAGGCGAGCAGAGAGGCGTGTTCCACTCGTTGTTGCAGCTGGTCCACGGCAGCACCGAGTTGATGGACGAGATGGATGCCACGAGGTAGTACACCGCCCAGCCGATGATCGTGTTGTAGTACATGCCCATGTAGATGTCGATCATGCAGATCGCGTAGCCGACGCCTTTGGGAAACGTGATGAGCGACGTATATTGAAGTAGCGAAGACTTAGATTCAAAATGAAGAACATAAATTGTATCATTGGATGCAATAGGTATAGAAGTACTTGCATCGCTAATCACTAAAAGTAAAACGTTCATCTAAACTCAACATATTGACTCAAAACAAATTCCACCCTTCATCTACTTAATTAAATTTAATGGCTTTAAAATCAATTTCCTTCCCCCGATGTTTGCAAACTGGCAATAAAACACCATTCATCCATTTATCATCGTATACAATAAATCTTCAAACGTTCAAAATCAAATTAATCACTGCAGTGAACATCAATTTTCGCGGCGCGAACTTCGGAGAAACTTGTAGCAATCAAATCAGAGCCATCTGTCGTCGCGGGGTAATCAAATGATATCGCATCGCCTTCTTTAATTAGTTTACTCGCTACGAGATGGCGTTATTCACAATCGTAATTTGAATCATAGAGACTGCAACTGTTGAATACGCAGCAAACTGGGACAATATTGTTAGAGCGCGAGACGAGTCTGATTCAGAAATGTGTTTCATGCTTTGGTGCACCATAAATAAGTATAACTACTCGAAGAAGAGGCAAAATTTGAAACTTAGTTTTGCTTTAGAAAATTAAGTATGACCTTAAAATTACCAATAACTCAATATGAGCATATCCGTGCGTGTAATTCATTATAACAACTTCCTGCAAAACATACATTTGCCACCGAACATTTCCACCACACAGTGACGTAATCAATCTACAAATATTCTCATAAATGCCTCCGGGAGGTTCCACTCCGCTATCAGACCCGCACTTGGCACTGATAACAGTGATCTACACAAGTTATAAAACCCAGTCGTAAACTTGGAAGGTTTCTTTTCAATATCCACACTTTGTTAAGGCTTTCTTCAATAGACCTTTAGGAGACATGGTCATTATATTATCTTTTAAGATGGGTCAGAAAAAAGAGGTTTCTAGCAAATGACTGTAATATCTATTCGATTAACTTTTATTTAATGATACTTTTGTTTTTGAACCGTGAATCATTTGTTCATTGTAAATGACACTATTAATACGCGCCCGTTATTTTTTTAAATAAATTTATAATAACGGTATAATAATATTCATAGTGCAAGTTTCTATATTATTCAGCATTAATTACCGCATATGTTAAAGATGACCCAAAACAGTTTCGGTAAACGTATCGATGTCAAAGACATCCCGACGCCTTTATCTATGGTTTACGTAATAGTGACGTTAATTGGAAAGCTCCTTTATTTAATTACTATTCATGTGCACAGGTTCAAAAAGATCACAACATTAAGACAGAAGAGTAGGTACATTTACTTACGAGTATTGTAAAATAAAATTATTCTGCGTTAAAGTAAGAATCGCAAAACTGAATTATGGAAATCTAGACTGGTTCATAACATTAAGATCAAATCAATTAAAAAAAATAAGATGTCATAAATTATAATAAGAGTATTGAGAGGAATAGATTCCGATAAATCCATTTTTTATTGTTAAATCCATAAAGTCCAAAATTTAAGTTTACACAAATTTTGAAGAAAATGCAAAGTTTCAAACCATTCCAAGACAATTTATAATTGCAAGAACTTTTCTAAAGTTTCGTTCACGAATATAAAGAAATACGAAGTATCGACAAGAAAGTGTCGGGATTGGTCAAATTATTCCTACAGAGACGGAAACTGAGCCGACGGGGCTAATATGTCACGGACAGAAAAATACTTAGGGAAACTTACAGTTTATTCTCACCATCAGTCTATAGAAATAAGCTTCAGTTTTATAAATTATCTACGTGGTAAAATTAAAATAATTGCAGCTAAATGTAGACTTTAAGGTCGCTTCAAGTTTTGAAACATGTAACATGAATAGCTTTTTTTATCTCTATCATAAGGTTTTTCACTATCCTAATTTATCATTCATCATCATCCACAGCCATTGTAATCCCACTGCTGGGCATAGACCTTCCCTTTTTCGTGTAAATTTTTATTTTCGTGTGCCAGCCTCATCCAGACTCGACTCAATATATCACATTCACTCACGTAATTAAATAGATTTATCAATTGAAACGTCGAATATTTTCCTATCAAAAATAAATATAAATTTCAATATTTCTCGGCTGACATGGCAGTGGTACACGTAACGTGCGACGATCGTAAGTCTAGCTGAGTGCTTCGCGATCCGCTGCGCAAATATTAGCTGTGCCCTTCATTGGTCGCGCTCGAATTCATTCCAATGTCACAGCTCATAACTGAGAAACTGACGACCTGACGGACGTTAACAAAGTAGCTACCCGTCTTTAGTTCGCTATTTCTTGTAAATAGTTTTTCAAGTTATTCAAAACTTTGATGTGTTTAAGTAGAAATAATTACAATAAAAAAAAAAAATCTGTACTCCAATGACTTCACAATGCTTTAATACCAAATATATTCATCTGCTTAATATCATAATTTTACGAACTTAGCAAACGAATAATATTTAAACCACAAGCTTATAAAACACTAGCCACAATATTAATGACATCATAAACATAACTATAAGCCCTCTAACTATGAACTCTATGAATCCATTCCACTCAATCAAAAGTCAAACACTGACAAACAATTGAATGGCGAACGGTTTCATACATTTTAACCAGGTCTCATCCACTCCCGTACCATTTGTCTTGGCGTTAAAAGCATTGCCTCCTGTATATTTATAAGGTGTTAGTAATGTTCAATAGTGGACAGCGGGCATTACACACGAATGTGGGACTTTCCTTCCATATTGGATTTGCTTGAAGTGGAAACAATGGGCAAAGAGCACTTACTGTCAAGTGCCAAGTCTCTTACGAGGGTCACGTTTATGATCTTTTAAAGGTCAACCTAAGTAATTAATGCTATAAAATATTCTATTCAAAAAGATTCTGTTGCTTTAATTATTAGAACATGGAGTTTAAATGAAATGCTTTGGATTTCTAAAATAAATGTTGTGTCTCATCAATATCAGCTTGGATGACAATTGAAATCTAATAAACATTTCGTGGCATACTATGACTGTCTTATTAATAAAAAAGAAAACACAATACACACTCACTCTAATTGCCGTACCTACTACAAAATAACAAGCAAAAATATTAAATCATTATCTCAAAAGAAGCCCCTAACAAAAACTCTGAATACAAAAAAAATACCTATAATGACAACATCAATTGTTGATCAGTAGCTGTCCCCAGAGACCGGCATTCACAACTACCCCACAGTCCCAGACCACTTGTAGCGTTACGTTTGATTGCAGCGATTTCAATAACTAAGCCGTATTTTTGCAATAACGGTAATGCTTAATGGCATTTGGGGATAGAACAAAGTCTTGGATAACAAATGAATGTTTATTGTCTGTAGGTATTGATAATTTAGCTTTTTTCCCGGATGGGAAATCATCTAGTAGTACTTCTCTCATTTTAGTTTGAACGGAAGGGACTGTCAGTATTTTACCCATGTCCTTTCCTTTTTACCAAAAGAAAATTTAGGTTTTAATAATAAGTCTAATAATTACTACTTCTGAATAAACTTCTATCCTAAATTAACGATCATCATCTTTATCACAGCTTTCATCTGTAGTCCCAGTTCAATCAGTTTCTAGTAAAAGTAACGTTTGACGCTCTACCGTATTGTGATGTAAAAAAAGTGGAAACAATGCTGATTTGTAATGCTCTTTAGGCTGACGCTGATCTGTCAGACTACAGCTAGACTCACCCTTAAGCGCCGGGCAGATCCTCTTCCAGAGCGTGAGGCAGCCGCAGCGGTGGTACTGCCCCAGCGCCAGCTCCATGAAGAACAGCGGCATCCCGCCGAACAACAGCATCACGCAGTATGGGATTAGGAAGGCACCTAACAAAAACGACAGGACCTTTAAAAATCCTCAGTACATGGTTTTTTTTTTCAATTGACGTATCAATTGATTTTGCTAACATTAAGAAGATTGCAAGCTCAAAATAAGTTAAAATCCAAAAAATCTTAGGTGAGGGAAAATCACATTTTTGGTTGGCCTTGGGGCTTTGGGCTATGAACACTACGGTGTTGGATAGTAGATTTCCTCTATTACACTTCTATTTTCATTAAAAATATTCCATAAATACATATGCTTGACAAAACAGGTGGACTATTTAGGGCCTAATACAGCGTATCACTCACCACCCCCGTTCTGATAGCAGATGTAAGGGAAGCGCCACACGTTGCCGAGGTCGACCGCGAACCCGACCACGGCCAGCAGGAACTCCGCCTTCTTGGCCCATGTCTCGCGCTCCCGCGGCGGCGTCAGCGACACCACTAGCGACCGAGTCTTCTGTGGCTGCTACACACACTCAGATTAAAACCACAAAACAAAAGACTGCAGAAAAAACGAGAGGAATCGAAATGGAAAGACTGCTGATGAGCTCTTAAATATTTTTGAATACCTGAACTGTCTATGCTTTAGTAAAATCAAATTTTGCTACGAAATACCATTAGGGGAAATGTAGGAAAATTATATATCCTAAAAGTAATGATATATCCTATTTAATTTATAAGTTTCTTTTTTCTGACGCTTGCTATGAATTTGTTGATGCCTGTAAGGCTTACAGGAATAGCAAATGGTGTAAATCTCCAGATGATTGCATACTCACGCTGTTAGTGGCGGGAGGTTCGGGCGGGGGTGCGGTGGGCGCGGGCGGCGCGTCCGAGGGCGGCATCTCTGACGGCTCGCACTCGCCGTTGCGCCGCTCCGGCCCGGGGCTCTCGCCCTGGAACAACGTGAAGCTGTTATCTGGTCCTTTATCATACCTGTCCTTGTATACAAGTGACATTATACAATCATTAACGTCAATGTTAAACACTTGAATGAGATGAAAGGGCAGTGTCCCGTGACATCGGCGTAAACGAAATATTTTCATACATTTGAGATCTGTATGTGAACGTTATCGGGTATAAAATGCCACTTTTCAAGAGGGGTTACATACACTAGTGATGTTCGTTAATTAGGTTCTTATTTGGCTTGCATCGTGCCTACCATTTGTTTCACGATGTAGGCTTTTCGACACCGATATTACCTATTTTTGTATAATATACCGGCCTCATTCACGTGAATAAACTTTTTTGCTACTGTAACGAAGTCATTAATTTCATACGCTGACAAAACAAATCACTTCTGAACATATACCTGAGAAAAGAGCATTTTTGAGCAGTGGCACAGTAAAGGCTAAACAAAAAAAAATCAAAACTATGCTTTGAGAATTGTACAACCTTAAGTGAAAGTTTTACTAGTTAAGAATTCAGAACACCTGTTGCTTGTTTGAACTGTAGCAGGAAAAGGTAACTAGATTAAAATAACTTTTCAATGCGGTACTTGCCTTTAAATAAAAAATTAAACTCTATTTTGGTGTCATTAACCTGGCCGTTAGTCCGGTTAGATAGACCAACTAAACCCCCGTTTGCGCTAACCACACACAAACGTTAATTAAAAACGCGATCGGATAGTTCGCAACTGTCTACACCACAAAAACCTGATTAAAACCATGGTACCTACAAACCTAGTACCAGTTAACATCGACCGTCAACCAAATGAAAAAAAGAAATAAAATAAAAATTGTTTTCGTCTTATTCCTCCGGAGGAACGTTAAATTCCTCATTATTTTTATTTAACGAACATCTTGAGTACATAGAATTGTAAAGTGCTAGTGTTTATGTGTGTCGGTCGCGCGGACAATTTGGCGTGTTTGGCGAGGCGGCGCGCACAAACACGCCACGCCAACCAGATTGCTTTGCAAATAAAAATAATGAAAAATGACCCTTGTTGTGAAAGCCCCGGCCCGCGGTCGCTCCAAGAACTCATTATTGACAGCGAAATAGGAGATTACGCTCGGTAAACATTTGGTGCTGATGTTAACTGACTTTGGTATGTAGGAGTACCAGCCATACAGCCACGCAGCCACGCCCTCGCCTCGGTCGTGGCCGCAGCAAGAATATCCCATAGTCATTCCTGATACAATGTCCCTTGCTCCAAGTTCAATATTTATGACAATGTCGGAAGACACATTCATACACAGTAATTAAAAGAAGCGAAAGTGACTTCACTACATCACACATCCTGAAGACCAGCAATATACAGCATCCTTTTTCTAGAACCCAAGGCACTATTTAATGAATAGAAACCAGAAGCACTCACGCTTAATTTATTATATTAGCCGCCATTCTTTCTGACCGTAGGAAGGCTTCAATCCAATCTGCCTATTTTCATTACCGTATTAGTAGCAAATAAATCAGCGCGGACGAGTGCGCCCCTCAATCAAGCGGTGGATAATTGTCTCAACTAATTAAGAGCACCCTTATTGCTCGTCAATGTAATCCTACGTGTAAAACGTAGATTATTAACGTCAGACTGCGTAATGGATACGTAAACGGTTTGATTTGTGATGTTACTTCCGCAATGGAAGAGTGAAGTTATTTTATGTTGGTAAGATAGATGTGTGTGTTTCTTGGTTGACGTTTTTGTCTGATGATATCAGTGTGGGTTAGCTTCAAAAATGACGATCCAAAAATTAGGTTCTGTAGGACTGTAAAACAAAACAAAATTTAGACTAAAAGACTGACCGATATTTTCATAATCTGCAGCTTATCATAAAATATCTAAAGCATTTGGAGACGGAACGATAAGGGCGACTGACCAGATTTTGGAAACTCGGAAAATGGGCAAAAGAGTCTAATTCCAAGATAACAAGAACTTTGCGTGAACATCTTCATAATACGGATTCCATGATTTACGAGTAAAACAGATGCAAAAGGGTCTGTACTTAAAAATAAAATGCAGAACACACAAAAGCCTGTATAACGGTTTCTTTACGAGGTATTCTAAGTTTATCGTCGATAAAACGGTCGTGTCCGCCATCATTCATTGCGAACAGCTTAAAAAGCTAAACATTAATGTCTTCATGTGTAATTTGGGTTCTCATGTAGATGTCCTAACCTTTTATTACCTATTCCGATGATTTTGAGAATGCTAATAATATATTTTATTGTCCTCTGTCGCTCTTAACAGGGATTAAGATATATTTAACTGCCAATAAAATTATTTATTACCTTTATTTATATTATTAAGTAGAAGTTATAGAAGTAACTGAAGTTCCAATGTTTTTTGTCAAAACCGGTTCAGCAATTTAAGCATAAAGTCCGTTCGTCTGCAACTGGGCGGTACTTCATGAACCTTGGTAGCCAGATAATTTGTATTTCCTCAAATGATGTATTTCTGTTGCCGATGTAACAAAAATAAGCAAGGTTAAGTAACCATTGCTGCGGTCATAAATTTGATCTGTTTTTTTTTCCTATAGGCTATTCTTGACCACTTGACCACTTTCTTAAAGTTTAAAATACAACACATACAAACAAACAACATCAAGTTCCCAGCCTCTTTCAGAACAAGATGTCTTCAATTTCTATCCCTTATGTAAATTGAAATAAGGAAATACAAATTTGAAAAGGAATATTGATTTCTATTGTTTAATTAATTAAAGACGTTTCCCGTTGATTTAGATTACGATATTTAAATCGAGTTTTGTTTGTATTCGGTTACTTTGATTGCAATCTTTTTTGAGTGATGTCAAATTTGTTTTGTGTGATTGTGATTCTAATGTTAGTCCAAGTCTCTTTGGTCGAAGATCTGTTCGTTTAGTCTAAAATGTTGTCGAATGTTATATTATCTGTGCCTGTTATGTATGCTAGTTATTCGACATCAAGCCTTAAAGAAGTAAGAGACGTTTTATTTGCTGATTTAACTGTGTTAATTAACAGTAATGAAGATGGAAAGATTTTCTATAGCAATAAACGCATTAGTTCTTGTGTGTTATTGAAATGAGTACGTAATTTTTGTGTCGGTCTTGATTAAAAGACGTTAATTTTTTTGGCATTACACATAGTCTTTAACTTGTACCAACTCCGTGTCCGAGCTCGTGAGGTCGGAGGGAACCGCCAGTCTGTGTAATGGTGGAATCCAGAGAATATATATAGAAAAAAATATGATAAAACTTGGTAAATCCGTAGCTTAATCGTTTAATTATTTCCTATAAAACACTTAGTACTCAATCTTTTTCGTTAAGTTTATATTTCGTAGCGGTCTACAAGGTTGTTTCTACGCGCTCGTAGCTTGCGGCGTAGCATTACGTACGTCTCAACTATGTACGGCACGGGGCCGCGGTATGCGGCATGCCGGGCAGGGATGTGCTTTGTACACGGCCCTAATCAACTCAGTTATGTTACTAACTAGTTTTTACGTTCATTGCCAAGGCGTAGCCTTGAAATAGGGTCTACGAGTTTACTACGTGCGTAGTAACTTGTGTAACTGTAATACTATGCCTACGTACGTATGAAAATTAAAGCAGTGGCTCTTTTATTTTTCCAACGTTTTTATACACTCACTTTCTTGTTTGTATGTTTGTTTGTTTGTCGTTCTAGTTGGAATTTTCTAGCTCAATTTTATGGCTCTTCCCGATAAACTAGCAGGCTGAAACTTTAAAAACGACCTATTTTTAAATTGAATGGAGCATTTAAAAACGTGGACCTTTAGATTTTAAAAAATCTAATATTTCCAAACTATCTATATCAATAGTGATGAATATAAACGAGGTATCTACGTAATCTTCTGTGTTAACTATACGATCAAACTAGTATGAACAAGGTTAGCAACAGTTTTCAAGTTAAGATGAGTCTTGTGTCGGTGGTCACCTCTCCATCTTCACTTAAACCGAGGTTTAATATCCCGTGGCCTTGGTATTTTGTATACTGTGTTATACATTACTTGTTATTAGGTTATCAAAGAAAAAAAACCGCTGATAATTATGGGAAGTATTTCTGTTATAATTGCTGTTCGTCTTTTGTTTTGTTTAATTGTTGATATTTAATTATTCTTTTGCATTTTAGTTTTAGAATAGAATTAATGGAGAGAGAAGAGCTCGTGGCTAAGCTATAACCGCATAAGAGATTCGATCACAGGTTAAGCTATGCTTGACGCGGCTGGTCCGTGGATGGGTGACCATCTTTGTCATAACGAGTTCCTCGGTGTTTCGGAAGGCACGTTAAATTGTAGGTCCCGGCTGTTATTCCTACATCTTTGACAGTCGTTACAGGTAGTCAGAAGCTGATAAAATCTGACAGTCAGTCTAACCAAGGGGTATCGTGTTGCCCAGGTAACTGGGTTGAGGAGGTCAGATAGGCAGTCGCTCCTTGTAAAACACTGGTACTTAGCTGAAACCGGTTGGACTGGTAGCCGACCCCAACATAGTTGGGAAAAGGCTAGGCCGATGAATAGAATTAATGGAGTAGAGAACATTCTTTATTGTACACCATAGAATGACATTAGTGAAATCAGTTACATACAATGTAATGGTACAATGGCGGTTTTATCGCTATTAGCAATATCTTCCAGACAACCTTAGTTTGTAGTATTAAGAGTACTTATAAAGCAAATGAATGGTAAGTCTTATTAATTCCTTATTAAGGTTTAATATTCTTTGTCATTTTTGCTCAAACCTAATTTCCATGTTCCTTTTACCCTCGCATGTTGTGACCGTTCGTGTTTTACGATTGATTCG